>NW_023339740.1:1679590-1701133 GCF_004916995.1 Morone saxatilis | reverse complement strand
TATATATATATATATGTATATATTAGTATATATATATATAATATATATAGATTTGGGACACAGTGGTTCGTTAACAGTTTATAATGAAAGCTGAGGAGGATGCTTTTCAAATCTAACCATTGAAATCCAGCTGAGCCTTCTCAAGCAAATGCTGAAAATGGTTTACTTACTGTTCTTCTCTCCTCAGTCCGCGACAAAAAACCAATAATACCACTAATGCCGGTGTTCGGATTTGGATTACCAGTAAGTATACAATGCTCTGGACGACTATCCCAGAACACTACTTCGACCAGGCTCTCAAAGTTTAACATGAAAGACACATTTTTAGTGTTTGAAGAAATTTGTGATAAATGGATTAGATTGTATATCACTGCAAAGTAGTATTGAAAATGCCCTTATCTTGTGTATGTTTTATTGAAATTAAATGATTACTTTAACACTCACGCAAAAGTACAAGTTATAGTATATACGTACCAGATTAAAACATTATATCACCTAAAACAACCAAAATCACAAACACCCTACTATTGTGTTTTACACTGCAGGAAAATTCTAGTTTGCAAATTTTTTCTTGAATGTTTACAATTGGGAACGGTATTCTTTTACAGTTCTCTAGTTGTTGTAGCAGGATATGAGAATCCTTTGAACGGTGGCGGAGACTTTGCCTCAAAAGACTTGTCTGTTTAGAAACCCCTGTATTTCATCGGTAGCCCTATTGTAAAGGATGCAGCTGCTGTCACCGAGCAAAAAGTCATGCAAGCAGGGTTTTCTCCTAATGAAGATTTTAAGATCAGTCCAAACAATGTTCATCATTATGAAGGAGTTTTGAGGGCACAGAGGTGCCAAGCCTTGATCGATTAGGCCTACCCAGGTGTGCTTACAAATGGCAATGAATCATTGTGATGAGGGCTTCTTCCAACACTAAGATGCAGATACCATTTTAAAAAAAAAAAAATTTTCTCCCCCAAGCTTCATGTTCTACTCCGAGAGATGACAGAATTTCAATATAGCTTCTATATAATTTCGGAATATGTTGACTCTAACTAATCTGACACAACTCTCTTAGTTATTCTGTGTGATTACTAAACAATAAGGTCTTGAATACAGACTGACAGGAACTGACCCTTCCTAAGCCCACCCTTTTTGCTCTGTGCTCCAGTAACAGATGAGCAAGCCTCTGTGAACTTTCCTCTTATGTCATCATAGTCACAATCTCAACAGTAAGCGAATAGCCTACAGCACAATAGGCATGCTATCTAAGTTAGCTACGGTAAAGGAGGAAGTTGGCCAAATTGGTTCAAACATTGCGGCACTTAGGAAGGAGTCAATTTTGATATATAAGCATTTAGTATAGCTCGCCAGAGTCTTACTGACAACCATTCACAAAAAAAAAGATGTCAGTATAACTGTATTGTGTGTTTGGCATTTTTTAATATAAAAAGATTTCTTCCTATTTTTTTTTTTTTTTTTTTTTATTTAAATGGGCTAAATGAAGTGTAGGAAAGACTAAATGTGATTCACAGAGGAAGTCGAATTGCAGAGCAGAACGTACGAGATATATATCCTGTTTTATAGTATCAAGTCTGTATAAGTTATCTATCCAATTAGGTCCCGACATCTTAACTATTACCATTACAGATGCAGTTTTGTTGTTTGGCCAACTCAAAGAAAAGTAACAGTCTGTTTCCTATTCTTCTGCCAATTTATGTGGATGGCAAGCTTTTTAGAGAAACTATGTTACAAAATGTAGGTGTGGACGTGTATACACTGTATTAAAGAGTGGGCGCGATGATAGTTTTTCTGAGCTCAAGCAAACTGAGGCCACAATGCCATCGCACTATCCACTATATTCCAGATAACTGCCATACAAGACACCTTCGCATCATATGAAAATAGGAACCGGTACGAGTTTGGCAGTTGCGACCCTTTATAGAGATAATGGCGCGGTATCATTGTTGAGGATGTATACATGTATATACCCTGCAGAAATGTGTTGGTGTGTGTTTCGTAAGTGACGTGTCTTTGGCTCCTTCCAGGTCCACTGATCACTGTGAGCATGAATTCTTCTTTATCAAAGAATGAATGTGATCATTAGGTCTGTCCAGGGCCCACACCTGCTGGGATCCAGGCCCCCAGCCACCCTGCACAGGATGAGCAACTGCACGTATGAATTATATTATTCAAGGCAAGTGAGCATTGGCTTTAACATTTGGAAATGGCAGTGGTCACTTGGTGCAAATCAAATCTTAATATCAAGAGAGTGATGGTTGGCTGGATGCATAATTAGCTAAAGCAATACAGTCAGATTTATCTGTGATGATCAGTTCTCAGCCAAAGACAGCATAAATTACATGTCTGATGAATTCTGTTGAGATGGAAGCTGTACACTGATTATCAAAATCAACTGTTTACAGATGTCAACAAACAGCTGATAACCTCCAAAGTATCTGCTACATTACCTGGGGGACCTCTACTTATTCTACAGCTGTTTAACTAAACACAAGGTCAGACAACACATTGTTCTTGTTAGTCTTTGAAACTATAATAGATAATATTTAGCATCTGCTCTGAAAACATGACAAGCTCAGAGATGAAGAGACCAGGCGTCAGGAGGTAGAGAAAAGGAGATAGCTTTACTATAAAGAAGGCGTCGCTAGCAGAAGTTGCAACATCTCATCATACACGCATACATGGTGAATATATTTATGCCATTTTCTGTTGAGTATGTACCTTACAAAAGCTGTTATTTTGCGTGTCGAAGCAAGACTTTGACGAGCTGCTCTGTTACACATGGTAAAAACAAGAAGATGCTAATATGAGAATTCATTAAAAAAAAGCCAAACCGCATGTGATCAATCCCAAAAAATCCAGTTGCACCAGTAAGATTCTAGACGTTGCAGCATTTTGAAACAAAGAGAAACAAAAAGCTGTAGAACTGCACATTGACATTTTCTTTTCCCCGATGAAAGGTGAGCTGAGGTGATGCGGAGAGAAAAAGAGACACTTGGCTCCGTGTGTACCTAAAATCGACGTGCACAAAGAAAAGGACAAGAAAAAAAAGCACTGTGTTTCAGCAAATATGCATATTTCTCTTTTCTTTGTTATATAGCCAGTCTACAACATTCCCCTATTGTGATCCACTCGGGGGGGTGAGAAAGGCCGTGTGGGAAGAAGGAGGGGATGCAGGTTTCCAGGACAGATCTTAAAGAAAACACTTCCAACGAGTCCAGTTTGAATGTTCGGACTAACGTTACCAATGTTTGATCTCTCAGTGCTTTTTCTTCCAGTTTTCTTCCATCGCAGCACCGGTTTGCTGTTTTTGTCAAGATGTCTGTGCTCGGTGCTCACACCAGCGTTAGAGTCAACAGTAAAACAATGGTATCAGAGGAAAACACTCCACTGATTAAAACTCAGAGGATATTGCTTTGAGTTCCTGCAGAGAGACATAAGGAAACATGAGTTTTTGGAATTAGTGGCACAGAGGTTGTGTTTTAGAAGAATCAGACACTCTTTTGTTTTAAAAGGGGGAAGGAAATACCAGGCCAGAACTGTTTTCAAAATGGCCGCCTGTCACCGGGACACAAGCTGTGTTCCATTTTAGAGGCCTCCTCCTTTGAAGTCTGCAGATTGAAAGTGTTACAATAGATGGACAAGGTCAGTTCGACTTCAAATGAGTCAAGAACTGCAGGCTTCTTTTGCCAGATTTGGTTAATGTATTGTGGACCCGTCAAATGTTTAATGGTGCATTTATGGCAATCTTTGTCAACTTGTAATAATTGTCAGATAAAGCTGACTATTGTAAAGCCAATACAGGATGCAAATGTCAGCTGGAAATAAACTCCACCGTTTTTTTGGTGGCACTTGTTTTGCCAACTAAAAATGTTAATCATATTCGCCTTTTTACCTGCCTGTTTGTCAGATGGCTTTACCCAAGTTTATCAGTGGTATTTACCACTTCTAAACCTATTACATAATGTAAGGTAATGGGCCACCAACTGGCACCAATTGGGGTTTGTGAAAACATCTTGCGCTGTGGTTTGTCCCGAAACAGCTTACTCACCTACCAAAGAGAGTAAAATGACATAGTTGGCCCTGCAGTGAAAAGGCAGGAAAAAAACTATTACCAAAGCTTCACAAGATTCTTAAAAGTTAATGTTTTGGGAAACCCAGGTTATGAATTATTAAGGACCTGCAGTATTTCTTTTGGAAGTGTGGATTTTTCAAGTTGATGAGATTGCCTGAATGTAGCATTATGGGTCAGAATTGCCCAAAATAGACATGGATGTGGACAGCGGACATGCACACATTTTTGTTTACATGACGCTAGTCGTCTGCATAGGTAGACCAACACAAATTGGTGTGTGTGGTCCAAATGAATTAGAGAGTAATTTGAGCTTTAGTTTTGGTCTGTGTGAGGCCTGACAGGAGGAGCAGACTCAATGTTCTGTCCTCTAAAATGGAACTAGCTATGTAACAATAGGCATGTTAGGTGAAAGGCATTATGGGAACAATGAATCTATGCAGTCTGTGAGTGATGGCAAACAGTTTAAAGGAGGGGAGTTTGTTCCAATACCTCGGCAAATGTATGTTTTTTTTAGGCCTACTAGCAGCTTGTGCGCGACAGTGCTACAAACGGTATATTGCAGGAGCACTTACATCTTATTTACATCATAAAGAATCTAATGTATTCCTCTTTCACAATATAGAATCCAAACCATCATCAACAAGCGACTGATGGACTTGCCACAGTCAGTACCATATTTCACAATGTCAAAGAAAAGGGCAACACAGAGTGAAGAATGATTCTTGTTACTTTTTCAGAGTGCAAATGTTAGTCAAAGCTACAATACAAAGGTGGGTGACAGACTAGAGATGCACGCTTCGCATTTGCTCGGTGGATACAGATTTGTGACTTTTAGTTTCCTTTTCGGATAAAGCATTTTTCTGGGGAAATCGACTTAAATATTTACAAAGACAAGAGTTTTTTTTTCAGGACCTACATGTACAGAATATATGTCGAATGAATAATAAGCAACAATATTAACTTTTTGTGTGGTGGAAAAGTTTTGTTACATAAATCTGAATAACACAGAGTAATACAACATGAGTACAAGAAGAGCAGCACAACGGACGGATAAACATAACCTTTTCATGTACGATGACGGGTATTTTGTTGTTTTGTTTACAGCAGACAACATACTGTTGTGTTGAATGCCTCTTATGATGAACAATAACAGATTCTGGAGATTTAAAATTATTTGGTTAAAAAATGTGTATGTAACAATAATTAAATTAAGGACTAATATATTAATACTATCCACATAATGTAATAAATAGAAATATAAAATAATATTAATATTTAAAATACAACTCGCAGTCGCTAACTGCAGTAAAGATCTATGTGATTTAGGGTTTAATAGTGCCGTTGAGTAGCAGGTAACTACAGTATGAGTGCCAAAGTTATGTGGTGAAACCAATGAGCACTCAGTGACCATTTAGTATAAAATCAGGAAACCCAAGCAAATCATTGAGTCAGTCCATCAGTCTACTAACAGAATGACTACATGGCAAATATGGTTGAAGAACAAGTGAAATACTGAGTGTGTGTACTTCTAAAAACTTGTTCTGTCACTCAAATATTTTTATTTTTTATTTTGTCCTCTGCAAAAACTGAAGAGTAAGCTTATGGGCTTCATTTCAAAAGGTGGCTCTGAATTTAATGTACATATATTCATGCTGTAAATTTAATTCAAGTATTCTACGTGGCCCTAACGCAGTCCTTATTTTTTCATCAAATTGATTGAGTTTATAAAAACTAGAGGGAAGGAAAGAAGTGTAGATCCTTCTCTCAGGGTGGATTCAGACTAAACATGAAGACAATTTTAGAGGCGGTGCAATTGCATATATGTTACAAAGACGTAAGAGGAAAAACAATCATGAATTAAGCCGAAGATGTGCCCATCCGAATTGAAAATGTTGACAATGTGAGCTTCTGAGGAAAAATAAAACAAAGTAAGAATTGGAGGTTGGTGTGGATGTTGCTAGCTAGCTGACACCTAAAGTCTGTACATTGGCTGTTTAAGGCGAATAAAGACAGACTGCAAAAACAATCCAGTGACGAAATTTGTGAGAAAAATGCAAGGCAGAAATTTAGTCTGAACACACCTTAAGGATCCCAGCCTCTCATGCTGCATTCATGTCCCATGGGAGAGAACGTAGATATTAGCTTCCAACTTGAAAATATTATACATCTCAGCTTAAAGGGACCCTAAACTAACAGAATTAATTCCGGTGTCAAAGCTAAGAAAATACATGTAGGAAAGTTGTAGAGGAATATAAAGTATTTTTTTTAAAAATGTTTTCTTTCATAGTAAGTCATTATGCGATCACCATGTTGGATTGACGTTGCAATGTTTGGTTTGGTGTAAAAAAAAAGGACCGCTCACTTATTCATGTTGTAACAAATAAGAAACCAGCAGAGAAACAGAATCATATAAGCTTTACAGCTCCAAAGAAGTACAACCATCAACCAACAGTTGATCCCATTTGACATGAATGCAGCATTAGCCTGCATGCTAAATAAGGAATCACTGGGTTGTGAACTACTGGTGTTTCTCAAGCAAAACTAGTGTTCCTCTCTGTTGCCTTCCCATTTCTCTTGCACTAAGTTACTACCATGCTTCCAAAATATTATTTATCAACTTTAAAAAAAAAAAAAAGGGACTCATCAACAACATACTGTAGCAGAGCTTGCTGCTTGTGGCAGAAATAGCTCTTGTTGTGGCGGCCATTTTGAACATCTGCAATATAACATTGGATTCGAGGTAAGAAAAACATGTCTACCACGTCTACAAGGCAAAGTGAATAAAAGCAAGTGATTCAGCCTGCAAGTGGTAACGAAATGGAAAATGTGTACTTTTACTAACCAGATTAAACCCAAAATGGTATGGAGGTGATAGTGCATAGTTTTGCAGGGCACTAAAATGTGTGCCATGACTGTATTCAGCACTCAGATTCAATGACTCGTCTACCAGCTGTGGAAAAACTAAAATCTTTCATTGCGTAAATATCAATATGATAAACATATCTGCCGGCATCCTGTTGAGTTTGATGTTTAGAAGCTGATATGTTACAGGATGGGGCCAGTGTGTGTGTGTGTAAGGGACTTCTTGTGTGTACTTTACTGGGATGCTACACAGAGGAGGTATGATGGGTGTATCAGGAAGGAGAGCATGGACACTGGAAATGTTTGGAGCAGAAACCAACCAAAGAAAAATCTCTAAAGAATGCTTGTTGATGCTTCCAAATGCTGAAAGCTGCCCCAAAGGCACACTTAGTCTGTGTGGGTAAAGGGCAGGCAGAGTGCAGAGGAAAACGAGCACTGTCCACTTTGTCCAAACGTCACCTCCAAGGGGCCAATTTCTCAGAGCTGGAAAAGTAAAACAAAGGCTTGTGGTCTAATTCCAACCTCGTGTTCCTCTCTTACTTAATCTGCAGAGGAAAGCCTACACAGTCTCCAGACAGGCCCTGCTGCGTTTGTTTAATGTGTTTCATATAGTAATATATTTGTGTGTGTGTGTGTTTTGGTGTCTGGTGTATGATGTTGCTCTCAAATCAGAGGGCGCAACTGAGTCCATTGTGTGCCACTATGTAGCTACGCCAGTGAGTAGATGGCGTTGACGGGCGAGGTGGCCTCGGAGCTCTCATTGCCCTCCGTCTCGTCCTTGTCCTTCTTCACCGTGTACTGGCCGATGAAGGAACCGTCCTCGTTGAACTGGCCATCTCCACCTTCACCGTAGTCCACTAGACTGTCATCGCTTTCCTTCACGTTGCCATCCAGTGATGTCTGGCTGCCCTGCAGAGGCTTGTTGTCCTCGTCGCTGCTGCAAAGAACAAGGACAAGGAGGAGGGTTAAAGATTAAAATGGCAGCGGGGTGTTGTTGCACAGTGTCAGCAGGAGTTGGGGACCCTGACGACCCCATTGGCACAAGTTAAAAGGGAAAAGTGAAAGGTTACGGGGATTGCAGGTAAAGAAATGATGTTAATTCCATAATTTCAGCTTTTCTATTGACAAGTCTTGGTGAAGTGACTGAATGTTCAGGTCAATCAGGCCTTGTCAGACTAGAATTTTTACTTTTATGATTCATTTCTTTTCCATATTTTCCTTAAATAATAGCCTTGGATATTTTCAATTTTATATTAATGCAGTATTCACATGCTATGTGTCATTTGGAAGAGTTATCAATCTGTATTCATTCCTCCTAACCACACTGGCTGTGAAGGAGTTCCTTCATAGATTGAGGATGATGGGGACAAAATCCACAATCCTTGTTCTATGAAAAGATGCATTCTAAAGTTATTGTTTGGTACTTTTATTTTTAATTAGCCAAAGCTAATGTGAGGCTTCAGATATCTGGGTTCAGTCTTGCGATAGCAGACGATCGGCGATTTCAGAGCCTACCAATCATCTGGGGATTTCTAAATCCACAGCTAACAAACATACAACTCTTACTTTAAGGACACGCCTTACCTGAAACAAAACTCTCCCTGTATTCTTTTAAAAACATTGAAAATGGATGTCCTAAGCAACGTTATATATGGTACAACACTGTTTTTAGTGCACAACTTACGCATGTTACCGCTTTGACTTTGGGTTGGTTCTGTAAGCTACGAAAGCTGGGAGAAGGTTTTCAGCATTTAGAGACTGACTTGTGCGTCCAATTAAAAAATCAAGTGAATATCTTCATCCTGGTAGTTGTGTGCAAGTTTATTTCTGATGTTTTGTCAGGATCAAAAACACATGCCATTACCAGGATGTATACCCCTGTCCATGGAATTAGAAAAAAAAAATGTTGTACTAAAGCTTAAATTACAATTTTTGTGTCCACAAAGTTGCAAGGGTCTGTGTGAGATGAATTTCATCATCTCCTCATATAATGGATGTCCACAAAGAATACACATGGCCTCTTTACAGACATTTGTGTGCAGCGTGGGCTACTTTTTGGGCAGGTCAAAATTGTTTTGCATGGGTCGTGATAATTTGGGCAATGTTTGTAACATTTATGCAGTTTCCACCATTCAAAAGTTAGGACATATTCCAATAAATCATTCCCTCATCTAATTTTAGGTAAGCAGTTGACATTGACAGGGCACTAACACACAATGACTTATAACTGATGATAGCCAAATGACATTTTAGTTTATTACAACTAGGTTGAAACTTTTTCCAATTATTATTCCATGATAGCTTTGCGATAAAAGACTTGTAATCTGTATATGTGAGTTAGATCTTCTCACATCTAATGTTTAATCTAAAAGACTTTTCTGATGTTGGCAGGCTGTAAGCTGTGATGCCCTGATTGGGCTACTTTTAGTCACTCCAACATCTGATGCAAACACCTTATGGAATATATCTGTCCCTCAGATATGAGCTTGTTGAATCCTCATATTAGCTTCAGCCATACTGTAGAAGGCTTTTTTGCATGGATCACAGAGAGATTTGGTCCCACGTCAAGCTTAAATGGCCGTACGGAAACAATAGAGATGATTATAACTCTCTCAGCATACATATGGCATGTGACTATTGTATCAAAACAGACTTGAGAAAATCCAAACCAGTCCTTAAACAACATAGCTGCACCGCATTTTATACCAAAGATGCTTGTTGATCAACAGTTAAAAGTCGATTTTGCAGAACGCTATACAGTATTCGCTTATGTATTTTAAAAGCAACCCTGTCTCCTAAAAATTACATTCATATAAAACTCATTTGCACTGATTTGTTTCATAGGAAATGTAATTCTGCCTGGAGTAAGTTCTTTATCAGCGTAACACAGAATGTATCTTCCAATACAGAATGTTTATATTGAATTTATACTTTTAGTCTTTCCTTTACTTTAACTAAACCCTAAACATCAAAACACATAGGACGGACAAGGACTCTACGATGTAGTCCTGTGCTTTGATTATCTGTTACAACCTCATCCCTATAACTTCTGTACACTGTAAGAACGTCATACGTACTGGACTGGAAAAAATACTGCCTGTTAAAATATTCCAGGCAGCAATTACATTTCCTCCAAAACATATCTGGCAAAGCAAATAAGAAAACATACAGTATTTTGTAGGAGACAGGGGTGATTAAAAAAGATAAATACTGTCCTCAAAAATTCACTTGCATACACATGCTAAATGATGGCCGTTTTCTGACATGAGATCTAAGCATGAAAACTCCATCGGACCTCATTTATGGAGCTGTGCTTGATCTCAGTTCAGAGCATGGCTGCATGTCTCCTAACGCTGCTTTAAAAGGGGAAGAGAACTTCATGCACAGGGAGTAAGAGCTACAGACTAGCATTAGCTTTGTCTTAGATCAAGCCAGTAGCATAACAGCAAGAAATGCATTTGAAGGATGCAAAAGTGAGATATTTGTCTGTGGAGATTTCTCTTCCCATCTCATGTCTGTGCATTGCATTTCATGGTTATCAAACATGGTGTATTTACATTCCCTAGGAGAGGACAGAATCTACGCTTCTCAGAATCATCATGCTCCATGCTGAAACTCTTCACCACAAAACCACACAAATCACCTAATACATTTGAGAAACCATACATGTTAATAATCAAGAGACCAGGACAAAGGCAGCACGATAAAAGCCTGACACAATTAGAATCCAGCAAATTCAACTTAATCCAGTATTTACAATGTACAACAAAACCTTTCAGAGTAGAGCAAGAGACAAGGAGAGAAGCAGAGACGGGCTGACACGTAAGAAGGTGAAGAGATGTTACAAAGAAGATGGAGTGGAAGTTGAGAATATGCGAGGGAAGTGGTGAATAAATGGCAGTAATCTTATCAATTGACCCTTCCTAAGTCCCGCTCCTTTTTGCTCTGTGCTGCAATAACAGTTGAGCAGACCTCAGTCAACTTTCTCCTTTCCTGTACTCATGAAGGGTAAATTAAAATGCCAAGTGTGAGAACAGTGACACATTTAGCTCCAGCACACCGGATTTGAAATGAAACCATGACTATGGGAACTGACTGAGGAAAACTCAAAAAAAAGACTGCCTCAACCCCAAATCAATGGAGGTGAATGGAAGTTGGTCTGTGTTATTTAACTGCAGTTTTCATTGTGTGAAAATTATTATTATTATTTTTTTTTTAAGTTTGGATGAGCCAATTCATTAAGAATAATAGTCTTGTAACCATGACTATGATGTTAACTTAAGAAAACCTTAACCATAGAGCTGGTCCTTCAGAAAATGCTCATATTAATTTTCTTTTTGTGCAACCATGATAAGATTGTAAAAGGATCATGGGGTACTTTTTCAATACAAATGAAAGGACTTAATTGTTTTATTTCAAATCCAATGTGCTGGTGTACAGAGCCAACACAGCACAACTGTGTCACTGTCCATATAGTTGCATATTGTAGTGCATATAATGTAGTTACAAAGAAAGAAAAGTGTTGTTCTTAAAAGTTCCCAGAGGGCCTGTTAAGTTGTCGATTCAGGTATGTCCCCATAACTCATAAATATATCAGATGCAGTGTGCAGTAAGGTGAGCAGGAAAGCAGCTGGCAGATAGAAAGTAGCTCTGTTGTTCGATGTCCTTTTGAGTGTGCCGGGAGTAAATCAGAAGGACATCTCTCTATGCACCGGTGCCACTGAAACGTTTCAAGATTACATCTCTAACAGCTAATTAAATAGATCTGGCCAAGAGGCAGAGCCTTTTTCAAACCGCCTGCTCTGATTGTGTTTGCCAAGCTTGCTTTCATTTGTTGACCGTACCGCACCAGCAACTTCAGTGAGCCGGGGGTCTTTTAAGAGAGAGCCTTTTATTTCAGTGACTTCAATATGTCTTCAGAATGAAAGAGGGCAGAGCCAGGAATGATTCAATTATCTGATTAGGTGATTTTTTTGAGTAGAGTAGTTTCTTAAGAAGAGCAAAGGTGGGCGAAGTAACTTAGAAAATGGGAGAGTTTCAGATAACCTTCGTTGCATAACAAAATGTAAACTCACCCATTTGCAGCGTTCACCAAATCTCATGAAAATGACTATAGAGTCAGGATGTCAGCACTGGGTTTTGTGTTTTTCTATTTCAGCTTGACAGTTTTATGAGTATGTTATTATCCAATATCGGATTAACCATGCTTTGAAATGTTTTAATTTGATGGATTAAATGTATTAGAATGCAAATTAATTGGAATGGCTCAAACAGACACTAATCAATTAGAATGCACTGCAAATGAGCAATAGAGGACTAGATTTTCTTAGAGCGGGATTAAGAGGACTCAGGTGGTGATACCGGAGACTCTCTTCCTTTCATACCTTTCAAGAGACCTTTGGACCAATGACGAAAATAAATCCCAAAAGAGACGAAGGACACAGACATAAAGTGGGGTGGGTAGAACAGAAAGACAGTCATGAGACAGATGGATAACCAGACATGAACAGATACTGAAAAAGGAAGCCTAACTTTGTCGGTGTAGGGAGATGTGGAACAACATTAACACTTCTTTGCTAAGGGCAGAGGTAAATACATTTTAATCATCATAAGCCTAGTGACATAAAACAAATAAAGTAAAGCTTTGAATAAAATAAATGATTATTAAACATATGAGAAAAGGGCAGCATAGCATGTGTCTGGGCCATCTAACTCCAGCTTGTTACGACTTAGGTCTTGTTTTTGTAGTTTCAGCCATCATTTCGTAACCCGCTAGAGCATGAAATTATGTGAGAATCTATTTTGCCTATGCATTTGTGTCCGAACTACAATGGTACCGGACCAATCAGTGTCCTTTGAGAAAGTATTGGCAGCTACATGGGTGGGCTCTACACGTGACGCAACAATGGCAGCTCCCATAGAGGTTAGCGTAGATGCTGCTAGCATCCAGTACATACTTATCAGTATTTCTTAATAACCAAGAAATAACTACTTCCCATATGGTTCTGTGTAACAAACCACATGGTGTAGTCAGGTTAATCATTTCTATTAGTTATAATAACACTAAAGTCACCAAATGTTGCTATATTGGAACATGGGGACTTCTACTAAGTTTGATGGGGCAGGAAACACAAAGCAATCACACTGTAACCTAATGACTACACAATGGATGATTCCATACATCATGATTTACATTGTCTGATTATACAATATCAACGTTCTTGGTTCTCAACAGGATTGGGTTGTGAAGAAGCCAACTAAACATTCAGATGACATCTATAATGTCATAGCACTTGGTATCAGCAAGTACCCAAATCTAAATACTTGTATTTGCTTTGAAACAAAGTACCGATATGAGTTCTTAACAATACTATTACAGTTCTGACAATGACTTTGAAAACATGTTTTATTTTCATCAAATGTTCCTCATGTTCTGACTGTAACAAATTAAATGTTGTTAATGTTGTAAAAGTTGCTTAAAATATCTCCAAACTGCTGACATTGCTTCTCCTCTGCCTGCTCAACTAACAAGTCTAAAGTGGTATCTGGTGCACTATCAGAGAAGTTTTATGACTACAAGTACATGAGCACAGTATCGCTACAGATACTCGTATTGGTGCATCCCTACTTATAAACCTTCATGACACAGCAAAACAGTGTGCACACACAACTACAGTGAGTACAGTGGGTCAAAGTTGAATCACAAAGTGCTTACAATGGACAGTCTGGGTATTAATTGTTGTTAATTAATTTGAGTATTAAGTGTTCACCTTTGTTGCTCGTGTTTACTGCGACCCCATGACTTATTTTAAGCGATGTTGCCGCATTGCCAGATCTCAGCAATTAACTTGGTTTTTACAATGCTGATGGCCAACTACAAAAATAAAAACCCAGGTAGTAATAAATTTGATTTATCCTTTAAGGGGATGGTTCAGGTTTTTTGAAGTGGGGTTGTATGAGGTACTTGTGAGTAGATGGCAGTCAGCATGACCCCAGTTTAGAAAAGCAGACAGGAGTACCAGAATGGAAGCGAAGCAATGTACATAAAAAAAACAATATCAGTTTAAGTGCACGCTATATTAAGAATTACCACTGTTTTACCTTGCCATCACATAGCCTTTTTTGGACAGGACACTGAAGCTGTTATATCCATTTATGCCCTATCCAAAGCCGACAGACAAAACCATATATAAAAGCTTCAGTTTCCCATATGAAGGAGCTGTCTGACAGCAAGGTGTACATCAGTACATTGCTTAGCTTCTGTGCTGGTACTCCTGTCTGCTTCTCCAAACTGGTGGTGTGCTGACATCCGTCTACATATAACCCCACTTCAAAAAACCCAACTATCCCTTTTCAACTACAATATAACATCCCATGTGTTTTTCATGCGGGATGACAAGTAAAACTGTTCTTATTAAGAAAAGTTAATGATGTTTAATTCTTAGTACTGCAAACTAAAGCTACTAAAGATCCTCTGAAAGAAGTGCAAAACAAGGTGGAGAAAACAGGAGAAGCTATGCACAGAAGAAATACTGTGTCATGTGTATTTTCTACTTTCAAGATTCATGGATCCATGGTCCAGTGACTTTCTTTGATTGGGTCTTTAAGGTGTTTGTCCAGTCTTTTGTCCTCCAAATGTTCTCCAGTTGTTGCCTAAATCGGTTCCTTAAGGGTGTCAAATTGTGCCAAACATAGATCTGTCCTGCCCCCCCCTTGCCCTCACTACAACCCAAATTGATTTCCCTCGCCATCTCTCGCCTTGTGCACCAGGTGGCGGATGCTTTTTAAATGTCAGCTGGCGGAGGAAAAACAATGCAATTAACCTCTAGAAGGGTGAAAAACATGTTAGTGCCTTAGCTGGAACAAAAAAAGGTGCAAGACCTTCCATACTGTTCACCTGGGCTGTTTTCTAGGATCAATACATCTGCTTTTACTGCTGGAACAGTAACTTGGAACTGATTTGGTTATGGGAATGAATGCATCTTTGCTTTATTACTTACAGGAGAAGAAGTTTTACACAATGTCATTGGATACTGACTATTCCAGGGTGCAGGCGACACTGCACATTACTACATTAAGATCATGTTGATGTTATGTTAATGTTGCTCGATTAAAAAGCAGCTTTGAGACATAAAATAAAAGAATAAATGAAACTCCGGCAGGGGGCCATGGTCTCTGTTTTAATTGAGGTTTCACTGCTAGTGTGCCCTGTATTGTATTGACAATTTGACACCCATAAAATAACCAAAGCTGGCTCTCTGCTAATCATATTTCATCATTATGGTGCCAGCTACTTGCGTTTAAGTCTCCTGTCTATAACATTGTTTAAATAATTTAAAACCAGTGCAGGCAAGTTGCACTGCTGTTGCTGACATCATGAATGAAAACTGTGCACTCTTTACAGACTGACCAAAGAGCGTTACTCAGGCATACTGTCGTTTGGTCTCCCCAAATAAGCTCCCCCAGCTCAGGGGGAACATGTGCTCCCCCCGACATGCACAGGCCAAGAGAGATGCCGTGCGGAATCCAAAGTACCTGTTCTCGTTTTCGTTCCTGTCAGGGACAGATGACCCATTTCAGCGTGGGAAAAAGAGAGGGACGAGATGTGAGGAAACAGGGGAGACAGCAAGAGAGAGTGCCGGGAAAGAAAGAGGAAGGAGGGAGGACAAGCTCCACATGATACATGCCAGTAAATCCTTGCATGAACACAAACACACGAACACACCGACAGAGCTGAGAGGACTTGAGGGATTAGCAGCAGGAACGGAGTCTGGGTCAGAATCAGAGCAAAGCAGTGACCTTGACAGTGAGAGAGGGGTTGGGTGTTAATGTTAACTCAGTATTGATTAAAAAACAAAAGACAGGATATTACAGACTGAAGATGGATTAATCACACTGTGTTAGGCACAATAGCACAGCACCACTCAGGTGATAATAAATGCTGATTGCAACTGTTTTGAAATTACCCTCCACACTCATATAGAGCCATCTTTTGAATTTTAATGCCAGCAGGCACACTGCTGTGTCAATCAAACACTGTAATTTCACACTTATAGCAAAGGCATTTTTTACCAAAGCAGAGCTACATAATGAGATAGGATAATGAGATACAGTTTACATGTACATTCCCTTGTGCTTTGGATATGTATAACATGGATAGTCTGAATACTATAAAAGACAGGATCCTCATGATATGTTAGTATTCATACTTTTCTCTTTTCATCAATAGGATCCAAGGTCAATAATAAGATTCAGAGGCATCTTCTCATTCTACAGTCTAAATTAAAGCTAACAGTTTAGTGCCACTCACACACAGCTGAGTTAGAACATGTACTTAGATTTAGAAAGCGGGTTAAATTCAACATGTGTTTAGTCAAAGTGGACAGAAAATGACGACATTCATTCTTGATAAAGAAGAATCAAGCCACAGTGATCAGTGGGACCTGGAAGGAGCAAAGGACACGTCACTTACGAACACACACCAACACATTCTGCAGTATATACATTACATCCTCACATGATACGGCCTATCTTATAAAGGTCCACTGCACAACTCAGTACGTTCCTATTTCATATGAGGCGAGGTGTCTTGTATGGCAGTTTGAATATTGGATAGTGGGATGGCATTGTGCCTCAGTTGCTTGAGCTAGAAAACTTCATCTGCGCCCACACTAATACAGATACACGTCCACACCTACATTTTTACATAGTTTTTAAAAAGCTTGCCATCCACATAAATGGCAGAAGAATAGGAAACAGACTGTTACTTTTCTTTGAGTTGGCAAACAACAAAACTGCATTGTAATGGTATAGTTAAGATGTCGGCCTACATTGGATAGATAGACTTATACAACTGATCTTAACAGGTTATATCTCTCTTCTGTTGCATTCGACTTCCTCTGTGATCCATTTGTTTTCCTTACACTTCATTTAAGCCAAACACACAATACAGTTATCACTGACATATCTTTTTGATGGTTGTCAGAATACTCTGCTGGCTAACTAAAGCTAATATCAATTGACCCTTCCTAAGTCCCGCCATTTTTGGAACCTTGGCCAACTTCCTCCTTTCCTGTACTTAGATATGCTATGTGCTAGGCCCATCTATGTTGAAAAGACAACTACATTTTGAAAATGGTTAAAAGATAAAGGCAACATATAGACACATCTTAAGCTAGCTAATCTACATTAATTGTTAGGTAGTTACATCTGATAGCCATTAGCAAAATGCACGCTAATTGCTCAAGGACACAACATGTGGCAGGAGGAGCTGGGGATCAAACCAACTACCTTCCAATTAGTGGACTACCCGCTCTTCCTCTGAGCCACAGCCGCCCTATATGTGATATTCATGCTGCATCAACTATGAAAAACACTATACACACTTCGTCTGTATTATGTAGTAGGGGGTTCCATACAGTGTTAGTTGTGGTGGCCTCTGTGGTCAAAAGCGGTAGTGTTTTTACCACCTTTTTTCATTGATTTTAAGGGGAATCTGACCGAATTCAACCTTGTGGCAGACATTAAGAATAACTATACAGAAATATTTTCACTGATGGTCTTGTTTGTTTATGTAGGTCATATAAATGCACCAGTAATAAAATGAGACTGTTTTATAACCAGTTAAAAACTCATTACATTATGTTTAAGTAATTTATTGGATGTGTGTTTAAATCACTGTTTGCAACAGTCTGCTATAGAATACCCAGTCTTACCTGAGTTGGAGTTGTCTAGACTGACTGTGCTGAGCAGGTCCTTCTCCCTCTCATAGTCACTCTTGCACAGCAGCTGACCCTCTTTCAGAACAAACTCGTCTCCTTTGCACAGCTGGCGCTCACAGACGCAGCAGCAGAAGCAGCTAAGGTGGTAAACGCTCTCCAGAGCTCGCATTACAAACTCTGTGGGTGCTATCTTCTCCAGACAGCCACTGCACTTGGTGGCAAACAGCCTGCGGATACACAGGAGAAAGAAAGATGTTAAAAATACAGAATGTACAGGGGGAAAGTGTTCAATAACCACATATCAATAAATTGAAAATGGGCTTGCTGAGTAATTAAATGAATTTATTTGATATAGTGCACAATAAGAAAGAAATCTGAAAGGAGTCATTGGTCATCTGGATGTATCAGATGTGGAGCAGGACTTATGATGGGAGCAGACTAGACCCATGGGCGCTGGATGTGAAGGAAAAGAAGGAGGGTTGCAGTGTCCTGTATACCCGCCAAGTAGCCCACATAAAGGTTGTGTAACAGGTAAAAAATATATTTATATAAATTCACAAGCACAAGTAAAAGTTTACTAAATGCAGGTAAGAACAAAAATAAGCTAATTTCAGCTCAGCTCATTTTTTGAGATAACAGTGGATTGGAAAAGACAAGAGAAAAAGGGTTGGTGAGACGAATGAATTAGGAGTCCTGGGAGGGAGAGAGTTTACTAAATATACTGTACAGTGTGGCATTACTGTATATGCTGTAACCAGAAACCAGAAAGAAGCCAGATGTAGCTGAGCTAAATGAATGAGCTATTACTTAGCTTTTATATTTAACCCTTTCAAGCTCTCTGTGTATGTGGTAGGGTTTTTGATGTTGTAATGGGCCCACAGAAGGCCTGCTCAAAGGGCTGATTCATGGAAAGAATAGGGACAATTTTCCAACCGCTCCCCAAAACCACCTAATGAGGCAATATGCGATTGTGGCTGCTATTAGATGAGGGAATATTACTGAATATTACTGAGTCTGGTCCACTTTGAGAAATTCAAGATGCCTGATTTATTTTATGTATCTGATTTATTTCCTGGTTGCATGGTGGTGCAGTGATTAGCACTGTGACCCCAAAGCAAGAAGGCTCCTGGTGCTCCAGCTTACAGGTTAATTGGTGGCTCCAAATTGCCTTTAGGTGTGAATGTGAGTGTGAATGTTTTTTTTGTTTCTGTGTCAGCCCTGTGATTGACTGATGACCTGTATGTTAACAGCTCCAGCTCCCCCATGACCGTAAGGATAAGTAGGTTCATCTTTTTCTTTCTTTTTTGTTAAATTAAAGATGCCATCATCTAGTCAATTCCAGAAAAACTGCTACATTAAAGCTGCAGTAGGTAACTTTTCTAAAAATAACTTTTTTTTTTGTCGTATTTGCTGAAACGTTCACTATATCCTGACAGTAGTACATGAGACAGATAATCTGAGAAAATCTGGTTCCTCTGGCTCCTCCTAGTGCTCCTGATGGCATTTGAAAGAATCCACCGGGTATGATGACCTCAAGCTGAAGAGCAACCAAGCTGAAGAGTGGAGCCAAGACTGCCAGTGGAGCCAGAATTGCAGCCAGCACAGATCTCTATAGACACATTCTCCCTGCTGACAGTGCACAGTAAGAGTGAGAAAACCTCCCAGAGAAAGAGCGGGAAGAAAGAGAGAGATCACAGAAGCCAAGGAGAGAGAAAAGATAGACAGGGAACAAAAAACTAAAGAGAGTGAGTTGTGTGAAGGGTCTTTTTTGGAAATGTTGAAATGGTGTGGGGAGTGTTTGTGTGTGTGAGTGTGTGTGTAGTACATTTCTGTACCTCATAAGCTTGTTGTGCTCTGTGACTGATAGAAACTGAATTGTGTATAATATGTGTAGATGGCAAATATGCCTTTATATGGGACTATGCAAAGCATCCGGTCACAAAATATGATCTATATATTATATATTATATTTCAAACTGGGGTCCGCACTGCCTAGTTTGACAGTTTGATCTGAGTTTTGTGCATTCTGTTTATCATCTGTTTTATTCTAAATGGGATCATAATTTACTAAATGAACAGCATGCTGTATGGAAGAAGACTGAAACGAGATATTGAGACCATAAACTAATCAGGAAACTGTTTACTGAGCTCATAAATCAAGTCAGAAGTTTCTTAGTTTCTCCATAAGACTCAATATTATCAGACTTCTTCTTTGCCCCCTGATGGCCATTAGAAAGAATGCAGGTTTAGGACACGTCACTGTTATTTTCACTACATAAACCAGGAAGCTCTGTTCACTAATTATACACCTTCCCCTATACATACGTAAGGCCATAGCACCATGAATGTGAAGACACAGTAGCTATAGGACAGTCACAGGCTCACTGTGTACATTCAGCCTGTTACTTAATGGATTAACAGTGGCTACTGTTAAAAAATGGCAGTTCAACATGATGGACCTAATGGAAGGCGACCTGTGGTGTTTGTAAATAAAAACAGCTCATTCTAAGATAACAAAAACACATAGATTCTCAAATTCAGGTGATTATACACTAAGAAAACATACTTAGGAATATTATATTTCTGACAATAAATGTTAAATGGACTGAACTTTTGTAGCGCTACACCACATTCACTCTGAACATACATCATTCTGCACAGTAAAGATCAAACATCACACTGCAGGAACAAGAAGGAAAACTGATTTTTGACTGGAGGGGGACTTTTGGACCTTTGTTTCCATGGTTGTGATGTCATGATTGTTGAATCTGGAAAAGGAGGGCAGGACAGAGGAATGGGAGGAGGAAGGAGGTATAGCTGTAAGGTTAGTGTTTGGACAGCTGCACTCCTCCTCCTCCTCCTCTCTGAGTGTGACCATACCCTCCTCTATTCAACAGCTCTTTCTCCCTGCTGTCCACCTCCCTCCATCTCTTTCAGTTCCTCTTTTTCAACCTCTTGTCTCTCCTGCCTCTCTGTTCAGATGCTGACATTTATAGGCAGTGAAGAAAATGGAAAGAGAGCACAGGACACAGGGACACGATAGGTATTAAAGCTGCAGTAGATAACTTCTTTCTCATATTTACTGAAACTTTCACTATATCCTGACAATAGTACACAAGACAAAAAATCTGGTTCCTAAGTACAGTCTATTTGCTTTCATTCTAGCCCGCTGGATTCTTGCAAATGCCATTAGGAGCACTACAACAAGCCAGAGGAACCTGATTTTTTTTTCACAGATTATCTGTCTCATGTACTACTGTCAGAATTCAGTGAAAATGTCAGCAATAATGACAAATGGTTATTTTTATAAAAGTTACCCGATGCAGCTTATAAGCTAATGAGACTATTTGCAGTACAGTAGCTACGGTTATCATCTGTTGTTTTAAGTGAAAGACTCCACTGATGTGTCGATGCACAGGGGCAGAGCCTGGGCAGATGAGGGTAGCACTCTGGGTCCGGATCGCCACGCACGGGACATTGACAGTCTTGACCGCTATGCTATGGAGCGCTGGGAGGTCATCCTGCATTTCATGGTGGGTTCTCCCTGTGCTGCTGTAAGTCAGGACCTGGCTCAGCTGCTGGTTCAAGCAGGCCTCATGAAAAGGTACACAGTAGTAATAGTAGAGAACACGGATCAGTTTATTATTACACACACATTTAAATAATACTCATCAAATATGTTTTGTAGTGTCATGTATGTAACATGTAGTTCAGTTGTGTACTTCCATTATCCCAAATGTTTCCAACAATGTTCAAACTCAGAGAAATCTGTCATTTTATTTAGGTAACGCTGCGTTTCAGTGGTCACCTGTTAATGGCATCATATCCCCTTTGTGCATGCGTCAGCGTTGTGCTGTCATACATTGACTTTTTATC
>NW_023339740.1:1679311-1679555 GCF_004916995.1 Morone saxatilis | reverse complement strand
AACTTTAGATTTGAACCGGATGAAAGACACAAACTGAGCTAATGTTAGCAGCAGCTCAGCTCGCAGCCCCTTCCGGGATGTCCTTTGTCTGCCCAACAGTGTGGGAAAAGCAGTGCTTTTTAAGGTGGAACTGCTTTGTTCAGTGTTCTCCCGGTAGAAATCTCCTGAACCATGAACACTGAAGGAATCCTAACTGGGAGAAGCTGACTGCAGTGACGCCAATGGTGGTGAAGACAACAACTCC
>NW_023339740.1:1675813-1679211 GCF_004916995.1 Morone saxatilis | reverse complement strand
CAACCTTCGGATTGGGGGACGACCTGCTCTGCCTCTGAGCCACAGCCGCCCATTAGAGACAGCCATGTCCGACTTTAGACTTTACAATGTATGCGAGGAAACTAGAGCACCTGCAAGAAACCCACACAGATAAAGAGAGAACAGACAGAACGGGGACTGCCTATTTTTCTGAAACCCCATTCGTCATATAACGTCCGATGGGACTGAAAGCCCCTTAGTCCGACCGTTATCCTGAAAACAATTTTCTGAAAATTCGTTGAGTTTTTTTACCTTAATATCTTACCCCCAAATTCCCCACGGGGCACAGCCACAATGCGTTCTGATTGCGGCTGTTGTAGACAATGCTCCAGATTGCACTATAAGCACCGCGTTGCGCCTCCCCACTTTGCTTTGCAGAAAATACACGGCTGGTCTATTTTTTACGGAAACCATGACGCACTTGCGTCAAGCAGCACAGAGCAGATTGTACTGGCAAGGAATTTAGACAGAAACGGCATACAGAATCTGAAAAATAAAATATCCTATGCAAACTCCAGATCGAATTTGATGTTACATCAACACTGTGATAAAATGGAGAAACACACCATTTTGTATTCTTTTAAATGTCGAAATACACAGGTAAAAAAGACTGGGCAAAATCGATCCAGCAGAACCAGAGATATCCTCATCAAAACCTGGTTACCCACAATCAGGGACAGACTGGGGATGAAAAATGGCCCTGCATATTGGACTCTTTTTAAACATACAGGCTGCGATCGATATACATGATCACATCTCCTGCAGTAGAAATCAAAGATATCTCCATGACCTGCTCTACCAGAAGTCCCTGCACATCACATTCTGATAATGGTGAGCTCTTTTATCCATCTGGTATTAAGTACATCACTGCTTTTTAACCTTTCCATGTAAAGTCTGAAAGCCTGCATTATAAAACTTTGATATGTTGCACAGGTATTGTGCCTAAAAGCTTTTACACACCCAGACACCACGCAGATAATTTTTTATAGCAATGTTTCAGCCCGCAAAGTAACCAAACCACAACTTTATAGTCTATTGATTTATCCCCTGTACCCTGGGATAAAGTGGATTACACCATTCTCTTTAAACAGCCATGACTACTGAGCTTGTTTTACACAAATGACACGCAAAGAACCAGCTCAAAGATTAATATAACACACTCTCACAGTAAATCTACTTGCGGCTATGACAGAGCTGGAGAGGGAGACCGAGGGAGTGGTCGCTTTGGCGGTGACATGTTTTATTTAAGGTGGCCTGATACCTCGACCCCCTCTAGGCTGGTAAATATTAATGACTCAGTCCTCCAAAGACGAGCATTCCCACCATCTCGTACATCAGTGGGTAAAAGCCATTAGCAACCCAATATGTGGACTGGCAGGAAGGAGTGGACTGAAGCAGCCGTGGCCCGGCATCTCAGAGGAAGTGTTGGGTAATTATTACATCTTCCTCCACATAAAAGTCTCAGGTTTCTGCAGCAACCAAGCCAAAGGTTGAGAAAACAAATGAAGATTGTTCTGTGATCTGAGTTGACAATGGAGGGCAGGAGTGTCTGTGTCTGCTTCATATTTTGTGTGCGTCAGGTTTCCAAGTTCAGTAATAAGACAGCACATATTCACAAATTACTTTAATGAAATTCAGAGTAAATGTCTAAGGTAAATCTGAGTTTCTTCTTTTTTTCCATTTGATAAAGATACCAACACTCTGTTATTGTCATAATACAATCACCTACGATTGATTTTATCCTCAAATATTAAGGAATGCGAATTTAAAACTGCAGCATGTTCCTCTGGCTCCTCCTAGTGCTCCTAATGGCATTTGCAAGAATCCACCACAAAACAACCAATCAGAGCCAAGAAAGATAATTGCTGAGTCTCATTCCTTAACATCTTTAAGCCTCCAATCCAAATTCTATCGTTCTCAGCTCTGATTGGTTGATTTCGTCCAGGTCTGGTGAATTCTTGCAAATGTCATTAGGAGCACCAGGAAGAACCTGATTGTTTTAAAGATTATCTGTCTCGTGTTCTACTGTCAGGATATAGTGAAGGTTCAGCAAATATGACAAAAAGTTATTTTTTGTAAAAGTTAGCTACTGCAGCTTTAATCTGTATAGTACCTTTCATACACAGGGACAATTTTAAAACTCTATTTATATGGGGGCTGTGTCGAACAATTTCTGTAACTTCTGTGAAACACAAGGAATGTCTTCCAAGAGAGAATGTTTTCTGTATATTTAAATTATATTTAGTTTTTTTCATTGGATTTCCCAGCAATGAAAGAGGCCCACAACCTTTGTCTCGCTTCCCGTCCTTCCTTGCTCTCTTCTTTCTTTACAGTAATCCAATAAAGAAAAGTAATGTCCCTCACAGGAATGAATGGGCTCCCGGTGTCCTGTAACGTGACATAAAGTCTGATGTGAAACAAGGTTTTGGACAAACATTTTGTCTTTTCTCCTCGTGGTCACAGATGCTGTGGCGTCTCCACTGGGAAACGTTAGCATAAACACTGACAGATGCTCTGCAGTCAGCGCAGGCCTCACAGCAGTTACCCAATCAAATCTGCTACCTGTCTGGGGACCACGCACATGCACAGACACACAACCAGTGGGACCTCTGATTTAATCCAGTGAAGTGCTAAGGTCGACTCCCCCAGTTTCCTTCCAGATATGAATCTCTAAGTTAAGTCATCGGGTTAGGAGGTGAGGTCATTGCCAAAAATCTCCTCCTATGCGTCATCTCCCTGTCCTGAAAGTATTATTTATGCCTTGACCTGCTATTTTCGCAAATGCAAACACTTGCATCCCACACTGAGGACCATATTGAGAATGAATGGGTTCATACGGTCCATTGTCACTGGATTGAATGGACTTTCCATGGGGAGATGAAAATCACGCTCAGGCTTTTTCTCCACAGCCCATTGTCTAGAAACCAAAAACCTTACCTCAGCTAGACAGTCTCAGAAAAGACAAATGACACGTAGGAATCCTACAGAGACGCTTCAGTTATTTTGAGGGGCTCTGGCTGAGGCTACCAGTCAATGCATGGAATATATGGTGTAGATATATTGAATGAGCAGATCTCTAGTCTCAAATGTAAGACTGTACATAGTGCCATATATTATTATTATTGTCACATACAAAGTGCTGCAGGAATGAGTCCTAAAACCTAGAAATTAGTTAGCATTTTAGCACCTTCGATTCCCTTTCCTCAAAGTCAATGGGTTTTTTAATGGGGTAAAGAGAGAAGGACGGAGACAGAAGGTGAACAACAACAACAGTAGGACTATACTAATAGAAATGACTGATGATGATGACAACGACAACAACGATGGACAATAATAATAGTAACTATAATAATGATTATAATAATAACACTAATATCAGT
>NW_023339740.1:1674621-1675713 GCF_004916995.1 Morone saxatilis | reverse complement strand
GCCGTTCTCGGCTTCCGTACATATATGCTCCTTCACACCCATTTATTATTTGTCAGTCTCTTTTGAATGAACGCCTGTCAGCCTCATTCTAAGATTTTTACTGTTTATTTACACACAGATGAAGAAGTTAGCCCGCAGACAACAGCAACAGCAGGAGCAACACAACAGCCAAAGGCTAGGCCAAGGTGAGGATTTATCCTCTGTGTGTGTGTGTGTGTGTGTGTGTGTGTGCGTGTGTGTGTATAGACTGTGCTGGTTAGCTGCTTAGCGGCTTTCTCTGATCTTACAAAAAGAAAAGCACAGTCGATGTCGATCTGCAAGACATAATCTGTCCATTATAATTGTAATAACAGTGAGAGCTAGGTAATTTATAAATTATTTGGAGAAACAGCTTGAAATATTACATTTATTATGGGAACAATAAACAGAGTGGAGTCACTCAGCAAACACTCCCAGTTTTGTCGGCTTTAGAATGAGTCCCATACTCTGAAGCCAGAGTGACATCTCTGCTGGTAAAAGTGAGTTTTCTGACGCCGGGGCTATAAAGTGTGGGCCACAGCCATGATTCTCGCTGCAGCACAGCTCCTCGTAGCTAGCAGGCTTATTGCCACTGTGGTCTCACAGCGGATATGAGCAGACAGTTTAGATAAGTGTCTCAGTGCTTTGGCAAGCACTGCCTCTATCTGTTCAGGGACTTCCAGCATGTCAATATTGGCATAGCAGCAGGGTTTATTATAGTGGAAGCTGCTGCTGTTAACCAAATGAGCTAAGCAAACCAGCAAATGGGGGTTGTTTGAAGATGATGTTAGGATGAGATGAAGCCTCCTGGATGACTGGTGAGATATCTTCAGGATCAAACAGTCGGTTTAGACAATGCATTTACGATATATGCTTTTTATAAGAAACAATATAGTAAAAATAGTTTGTAGAAAAAACATGGATGTATTCACATCTATGGGGAGGTTTGATGTTCAGTGCTCCAGAGCAAGATAATCCTATTTTTATTGCTTTTTTACATATATTCGTACTGGAGCACAGGGAAAAATGGCTTCTTCTCCAGGAGTAAAACTTGTTTCTTCTGCACTGTATACT
>NW_023339740.1:1667057-1674570 GCF_004916995.1 Morone saxatilis | reverse complement strand
GTTTAAAGTCTTATTTGAGTTGTAAAACCAATTGAGTTAAGTTAACTTGAATGTTCAATAAGCTTAAGATATTAGGTTGAACCAACAACTGGGTTAGGGTTAGGGATTTTTTAGCAAATAAATTGCACTCAACTTTAACATTAAGGTGCATTATGCCACCTACTATGTTAAAGTGTGTACCACAAAGCAGGAACAGAATGAAATGGAAATGTTTTAAGAGGTGCAGGATTATTTACACACTATTATCATATGTGTATTATTAACATAATATCAATATTTCATTTTTAAATATCACAGTTATCGTTACTATCAGTATATCACAACTATTTTGCAATAACTGATGGATGTTGGCTAGCTTAACTGTTATTGTTGTAGCTAAGCTAAACTGTAGGCAGTTTCCAAACAGCCTCAGGTGCATTACCACCACCCTCTGGACTAGACTCAGATCTTGCAAAAACCCTAGTCATGTCAGTGACACTGGAGCAGCAGTCCTGTGGATTTAGGGTAACAAATTGGCCAACAGTGTTTTGGCAGTAACTTGAAAACTGTAATCAGTGACTCAGTTGAGGAGACAAAAAGCTAAGAATTACTATTACTCTTTTACTCCCTAATCATTATACATTACTCAGTGAAAAAGTAATCATGTTACTGTAACGTACTGTATTACTGCCCAACTCTGTTGGACAAGAGGTTAGAATGAAAACGTTTTACACAGTCAGTGAAGGTGGGTGGTGGTGACAGGCCCCCACAATTATAGGAAGACAGTGTGTACTGCTACAGCTGAGAGTTGTAACCCTGTTCTCACTGACTGTTGCAGAGGTGATATCAGGCTGTATGGAGGGCCTTCTTAGCTCCTACTCAGGGCCTCTACCTTCAAACCAGCAGCAGCATCTGGTGACCATGGAGCACAACGGCTACAACACTGACCCCTTCCAGCATGGCCTCACCCCACCACAGATGCCCGGTGACCACATGAACCCCTACGGTGAGCCTCATACTCCATAATGACTGACCTCCCTTGTATTCTCTTGGTTTCCTCCCATATTAATATGGACTCTTCATATTGTCCATTGTCCATATTGGTCTCCAGCTAAAGACCCGTCCAAGGTGTTTCCTTACCTGCCACCCAGTGCATGCTGGGATGTCTAGAAGAGTATTGCAGTGTTTTACATGATTTTACTTATTTCCAGGCAGCCACCAGTCCCATTAATCTCACTATGAGATGTGAAACTTGTTGACTGAAGATACTATCATGTTGCATTATGGGAAATGTAGGATCCAATGTCAGTTGCTTTGATTCCTTTTTTAATTTGTTTCTTTTGAACTTTTTGCCGGTGCAATACTAAACCATGAAGTACCTCAGCCTCTCTGGCTGCTGTAATACATTTAGCCTTGTGTATCTTTGTAATAGGACCAGATAGAGATAACATACAGACAAACAAACCAACATAAGTGTTTTTGATGTAATGACACTTCCCCTATGTTCCCATCCTTATCATGATGGCATCAGTGTTAACCTCAGTCCCATTTTATTGGCAGTGATGGGAATTAACCAAGGTATGCTGGCTGATTACAAACAGATGACCCATCAATTTGTCAGACTCAGTGAGCCCAATAGAACGGAGTGACACCCTGGAGAGCAGTATTACACATCCCTACAATTAAATATTTAGACTGAAGGAGAACAGTGTGTCTGTATAACCACACATTTAATATCTATCTAAGCAAGAAAGTGTTCCAAATGGTTTTCATTAAATAATGTGTTATTGTCACATAACAGTTATTGTATTGTTAACATTGTTTAATTCAAGTTTTTAAATTGAATTGTATTTTTATAGGTTTTTTGTTGCTGCTAGAGCTACGCTCTCTATAATGCAGTGGTTTTTAAAAGTTTTGATGGCTTTTGATATTATTAATGTGGCATAACAACACCAGTGTTAAAACATGTTTCAGTTTAATCCATTTACCTAAACAAACATTTCTGGAAAAAGAACATCATCCCCAAAATTTCAGTTAAAGTCAGTTTCATTGTAATGCTCAGGGGCTGATCTAAAAGGGACTGTACTTATATAGAGCCTTTCTAGTCTTTAGACCACTCAAAATGCTATACAGATGACAAAGGCCATCACACCACCAACCATCTGATTAGTAGATGAATCTATCTACTTCCTGAGCCACAGCCACCCTAGAGGGGTGGCATGGGGTGGCAGCGGACCTAGTTTAGAGTCAAATTCAGTCAAACTGAACACATTCATTTAAATTAATTTTATAAATAATATATTAGAAAAATTGCACTCTGCTTCTGAAATGCTCTCAGTATGATTTGAAGACTCGCATATGATGGAGCCAAACCCTGTTGTAGATGTCCTAAACCTGTCTTGAGGAATTTTGGCAAAAAAGGACAAAAAGCAACAATCCCATAGAGAATTGTCACCAACTCTGCAGCTTCCAAAGTTCTACAAAGCTTTTTAGACTTACCTCATGTTTTTAGTTTTATGACATTTACCATATGGTTCAGTCTCACTCCACTGTCACCACGTTAGGGCTGTGTGTCAGTTGCCAAAAAATTCTAATAATGCAGCTTCAAGTATGGATGGGACAATATATGATATTATCGTATATTGCAATAATCTGGAATATCCTCACGTGTGAGCTGTGTAGCTATGTAGCATACAGCCTTGGTTTTCTGTTATTTTTTGAATTGTCACAATTTGGAGCCTGCATCTTACCAAAACCCATCATCATGGCTGAAGGCCCGGCCTGCCCATTGTGTCCCCCTCACAAAATCTCCAACCAGATGTGTGGAAAGAACGACAAGGAGAGGAGTTTCTATCTGTGATGCAATAAAAATATATGTTTGTTATCAAAATGTAATGAAAATTTATTCCAGTATGTTTTTGATGATTATCAAGATACTATCAGGAATTGCAATTATATTGGCATGGATTGTCGTGACATGAAACTTTCATATTTTAGTTGTGTTTGATTTCCCCGTGTCTTCTCTGCTCTTCTCAGGTACGGACTCCATCTTCCATGACATTGATAGTGACACCTCTCTGACGAGTCTAAGCGACTGCTTCATGGCTGCTCCAGATGTAGGCTCCTTGCAGTCTCGGGCAGGGAACCCCATCGACCGCCTGTACTCCATGCAGAGCTCATACTTTGCCTCCTGAGACAACGCCTTTACTTTTTGGTACAACTCCACCCACCACCACCACCACCCTGGTCACGAACAGTGAGCATAGTGCAGTGCAGACACGTAGGCCATAGGGGTTTCCTGCAATGTGACTGCGGGACAGAATCCACCAAATATACCTGACTGACCTCCACCAGCCAAAGGAAAGGGAAAACTTGAAATATGCCTCCACATGCTTTAGGGGGTTGAAGCAGTGCATTCTGCTTTACAACTAGGATAGCTGTCAACATTTGTACAGGCATCATAATGCAAGTGTTTACTGTGTTTGTGGTATAAAAAGTTGGACTACATTTCAAGCCAGAGATTTGTTGAACATTTAGTCCAAATCAAACAGTGTCACAGAAACATTAGACAACATGTTTCTCACAGTTTAATAGGTGCATTTATACTGTTGTAAGATGTTTTCCAATGGGACAATTAAGCAAATATAGTTGGGTGATGTAATCTCAGCCAAATACCAAACTTTTCTGGTGTAAAAATGGCCGGCGAACTGATTGATTCCTGTCGCTGAATGTATATAATGTTCTATATATAATTACTGTTCTTCAGAAACATCCAGTTTTGCATGTTGGGATGGACAGCAATTTATTTATTTCTTACCAACGTGCTGGTATACAATAAATCTAAAATTTCTTTTTAAAAAGACAATATGATCCCATCGTAACATACAAAAACCAAACATCCGAATTATTTGATTATTTGATCCTGCTATTTATCATAGTATTTGTGTTGTTTTAATGTGTGTATTAGTGTCGCTTTGCTATTTATTTTTTCATCTGGACATTCTCAAGAGATTTTGAACTAAATAAAAAATGCATTCTCTTGACTTCTCATCATCTTTTGTTGAATGACGGGAGACAGTAAGCAAACAACGGCAAGAAGACATTTTAATCAAAAATGTTACATACATTATACTATACATATGTATACTATCAGTTACCCCCTTTATATGCAAATAAATTACTTTCAGTAGTCACTGTTTTTTTTTACCGGCGGCCCAACAGTAGCTATAGCTGAAACGCTGGGACAAATGGACAAAATATGTGTACAAAAAGGCCCAAATGATTAAGAATTTGTCGTAGACAGCATTTCACAAAATTAATAACAAAGTTTCTGCTCACTCAACAACTCTGAAAATTGTGCCATTTTTTAATGGGGACTTTCTCCATGGGTGACAAAGAAGTAGCATGCAGTATATCAGTTACTTTTTACTGTATTGACCTTTGATAAAATGTTGCCTTATTTTATAAATTTAATGAGGGACTGCACACTGTCTCACTTACTGCTGAGGAAAATATTTTATTATATTTACAACATTGTGGCCTGTACAACTTTCAGAGCGCATGAATGAACTGAAGGCAGAGAGAGAATCATATTTAAAAAGGCAGCAGCGAGATGATAGGCCAACAATGTAAATGGTAAACGGACTGTACTTATATAGCGCCTTTCTAGTCTTTCAACCCTCACTACATGCCACACTCACCCCATTCACACACATTCATACACTGATGGCAGTGGCTGCCATGCTCACCAGAATGGAAAGTAATCATTCACAGACACTCATAGCAATTTGGGGTGTAGAGGAGCCCGGGGATCAAACCGCCAACCTTCCGATTAGTGGACGACCCGCTCTACCTCTGAGCCACAGCCAATGTAAGTGTATCACTGTGCTATGTATAGATGAGTCCAGCTGATGAGAACAGCTGATCTCATTTGACAGCCCCTGATAATGACTGATGATGAGAAAGCATGCGTGAGAGAAGTGAATGGCAGAATGGAAAGAACAATAATCTACAGGACTATACACAATAGAATAGTCTTTCTGACTAAACTTTCGCTAGAGCTTCATTTCTGTTGCTCTCCTGGCCAGTTGTAAATGACTTATCTGGTTAATAAAAAAATGAAATAAAAATGAGTTGACAGGTGATCACTTTGAACCACTGCACTCCACATGTCACTGGTCAGACACCAGCAGACACAGAGCTGCCAACAGGCCAGTACAGCAATACTAAACTGACAGCAGAATGTAATATATTCCATTTTTTTTTAATGTTTTATTTGTGCCATTCAGTTCATACATTCCTGCATTTAAAAAGAAAACATCTCTACATTGTCTTTTATGGCATCATATGTGAATGTCATAGAGTAGAAGTGAATAAATAACAAGAATCAACAACAAACCACAGAAAAACAAACGACAAAATAAATAAAAATATATAAATAAACACAGATATAGCAGCTTTATGTTTTAGCCAATTTTTCTGACATGGCTCTTATCCATGGTGCCCATATATCAATAAACCCGCCCATTTTTAACTGGATTTTTGCTATGACCTTTTCCATAACAAACATCTACATAACATTTACCTTTTGTTGCCATTGTTTTATGTTTGTAGGCTGTGACTGCAACCATACGGTTGAAATTTTTGTTGTAAAACCCTTAATAAGTATATTTCTGCATTTTTAAAAATGATTGTCACTAATTTTACTTAATTTTAGAAATGTATTAACAGTTTAATTTCACAGATTAATCTTTTAAACAGTAAATATCTGCAAAAATATTTAAAATATTATATTAATATTTTTTTAAATGTATTTTAGGTTCAAAAAAGCAGTAATTTTATGATTATTTACAGTTAAAGATTACAGTATTTCACATTAGACGTAAATTCACAGGCTATTTATGTAATTTTATTGATAAAAGATTTGTAAAATAAACTGGAAAAAAACATGTAAAATTTGTAAAAAATTAATGAAAACAAATCTTTTAAAGTGAAGGCAAGAATTATTTTGAATTTTCTGTAGATGTTTATTAAGTTTCTATCACTGAACTATTCTCAAAATTGCTAATTTTTTGAAGGGAGTCTGGGGATAATGTGGTTACTAGTTTAATAGTGAAATCAGTTTGTGCAGACAGTGTTTTAACAGATATATACGTCTCTTGTGACTGGATCACCCAAGACAAATGTTAGTGCCCAGTGTAGATAGGTCTTATTTGAATCTGTCCTCAGAAGTTTTCTAAACTTTTTTGTGCAACAGGAAAGGGGGTAGAGAGAGAGAGAGAGGATGACACACAGCAAAGGGCCACAGGTCAAAGTTGAACCCATGGCCGCCGCAGCAAGGACTCAGCCTTGGTAAATGCGGCGCCAGCTCTACCAGGTGAGCTACCAGGGCGCCCAAACCTCAGAGTCGATTTAATTTGTGGACACATTTTAGTTACACATTCACCACAAAATTTTAAATCATTTCTAAAACATCATTTCACAAATGCAAAATCTTATCAATCCTCATTTGAGCCCATAAAATGTATCTTATATGACCATGACCAACTTGTATGTGAACAGTTTATGTTACAAACAAAGTTAGCTACATGCACTTTAACACTAATTATCTAAACCCAGCCTAATCCTTAGTTCCCGCACTTTCTGACCCTTGAGACATTTGAGCCCTAAATAAATAGAGCACACAAACCTGCAGGCATGCTCTATAAAAAGCTACAGAGCCCAGACAGGTTCTGCAAACACTCACACCTCAGATTTGAATCCAATATTCCCTGTAGTGTGATTTCTGTTTTTGAGCTTATACTTGCAGGCGCACATGCTGTATCTGGGTCACTAAGCAGTACATGCAGTTCACCTATTCTCGACTTGGTTTCATGACTGACAGACGGCAACAATATTTACCCACCATGCAACAAATCCCTTCCTCCTCTTTTGTATGAGCTGTGAGTGAGCATGAGAGGGATAACTTTGTTCCGCTCCGTCAAGCTCCTGGGTGAAAGACAAACAGCCGCCTCCTTGCCAAACAATTGATCATAAAAAAGTGATGCGTTTACGCGGCAGCACACAAAGACAGCTCATGGTTTGAGCTCAGTCAGGTGGAAGATACAGAGCGAGACAGATGTCAGTGGCTTTCTGCACGATGAAACCTGCCGCCCAACAACGTTTGGCCTCAGCGTTACTGGCAAACATTTCCCAGGTGATTCAGAGGCCAAGGTGACAAAACACGCTCATAGCGCTCCTCACTGGGCTGCAGGTACAAACAGCAATGAGTTGAAGAACAACATAACTACTAAGAAACTGTGATGCCCTTTTTACACGGAAATTAGTGTGTATATGCAGGTTTATTGAAGCTCCCCTCCAGTCAGAAATCAATTGCTCTTTTTGTTCCTACAGTGTGATTGAATGCTGTTTGTGCAGAGTGTGACAGTAGAAGGATGTTTTCACATTCATCTGCTGAAAGTGGAAAGTTTCTCTGTGCTCATTGAAAATCTGATTTTAAGGGGCGGGGCCTACCAGCATGATTTGTGACATCACA
>NW_023339740.1:1662221-1666957 GCF_004916995.1 Morone saxatilis | reverse complement strand
TATCACAAAAAATATTTTTATAAAAATTACTGTCTGCAGCTTTAATGATGTAATGATGAATGGTGAGTGTGAAGCTGTTTGTTATGAACAGATTGGCCATATAATAATAATAATAATAATAATAATAATAATAATAATAATAAGAGTAAGATGGACAAATGTTTCGATCCTGGACATAAATGTAAAAGTTAACTAGAGATTTGTATCAGAATACATCAGAAGTATGTCTTATCATGTTGTGTTAAGACAACAAAAAAAAAAAATTTCAAGAGTTCTTCACATGTTGAATTCAATATTCTACAGAAATATGTCAATTAATTAATTAATTAAAATGAGATCCCTAAACAGTCTTGTAGTCAGTGCACAGCAGGGTGGTTGAGCATGCAAGTTGTCCACAGGCAAGCATACAATTGAACATACACTGGAAATAAAAAATAAAAAATGACTGAATATTTACTTAGGCTTAATTTTATTTTAAATTAATCTGGAAATCAACAGCAACTTTTAAGCTCAACACAACAAACTAAAATCAAAGACAGTCTCAGAACTTTGTTTTAAGTTGCCATATTAAAATTTAAAGCTCCCCTCCTGACATATTCAATAGTCTGCTAATAATGTGTATCTGATATGTTTTTTCATATACATAAATAAAATACATTGAAACCCTTAGAAAGACACATCCTTCATAAAGTCCATTCTCAGTGTATGTGCACTGGTGGCTTCAAGTTTCTATATCACACTTGTAGAAGTGGCATACTGGACCAGGCACAAGTCGAGTGCCATCTGGTTCCATTATATTGGAGAGAAGGCAAATATCTCTACAGCAGATATCTCCAAAACTCACACCAAAACAATGTAGATGGATGACTAGCACTACAGGGAAGAGGAAAAATATGTATTTTTGTTTTGGGGGTAAACTGTGCCTTTAAAAACACCTGAAGAGAAATGAACTGAACTATTAGAGTTGTTTTTATATACTTAGTAAACTCAATTCTCAGGTTTTTCACAATTTTGAGTCAGACAGACTTATCTAGTGTAAACACTTCAACACTATATATCTGTGGTTTGTTAGATAATCCTGCAGTAACTCTTTGAGTTGGTTAGCTGCATAGTTTTTATAATGATGCAAATGGATTAGGTGCAGGAGAGCTTTACAACACATGGCTGACACGTGTCTACACAAAGCTCAAATGGTTATTATAATCTAGGAAAGAAAATTACAGCATAATATATCAAGCTGTTAAGTATTATATTTCTCTAGCCGACATGTCAGAGGACATACAGAATGAGAAACACAGAAATATGAAAAGCTTGAAACCACTGAGAATATGCATGATGGTGACAAAATCAGACAAAAAATCAAACAACAAATGCACCATTGAGGCCAAAACCAACAATCACACTCACAGTATGGTGGTCACCAGATGTGACACAAAAGTAGGCCCATGAGGACAGTCATCAGTTTGTTTAATAGGACACAGATGACTTTACACATGATGACCACAGACTGCACAGTACCTGACCTACTATTCAAGCATTTTCAGCAGAAGTGCAATTAGTACTGTAATTGGTGGCTGTGGCTCAGAGGCAGAGCGGGTCGTCCACTACTCAGAAGGTTGTTGGCTCCTCCTGCCACATGTCGTAGTATCCTTGAGCAAGATACTGAACCCCAAATTGCTCCTGATGCTGTGCATTGGTGTATAAATGTGTTAGTTGCTGTTCGATGGGCTTCACCATCACTGAGTGAATAAGTGTGAAAGGGTAAATGTGCCACGTAGTGTAAAAGCGCTTTGAGTGGTCGGAAGACTAGAAAGGTGCCATACAAGTTTCACTAGACCTACATTTCTGAGCCTGTACTTTTTACTTTAACCAGAGTCTTTTATTTACAAGCGGTACAAGTATCTGTACTTCTTCTTGATTAAAAAATGTGTGTACTGTTGCTACCTCAGGATTTAGGAAGGTTGTGCGCATAAGATAGGCTATCTCATAATCCAAAAGGCAGACTTTCATGAAATTTTCTGAGAACATGTATGCTCCCAAGTTAAACATTTTGATTTTAAAGGGCCCCATGACCTTTCCTCAGGACAAACTTTACATGTTTAGCTCTACAGCTGCAAAGGCTTTAAACACAGCAAATTAGCATTCTGCTGTTGATCCTGTCTAAGACATGTGGGGTCTACTGAACACTGCAGCTTCAAGTGAGGCTTTAGACTTTTAGTCTTGTTTATTTTAAAATCTTGTTTGGTGCAGCTTTCAATGTGAGTGAATGTTTGTTCCAACAGATGATTCATGAAAAAACCTCAGCGGTTCATTTCAACGAGGACCTGGACCACCACTGTTCAGGGGCCACCTCTTTGGAGGAGCCTCCTTGACCTCCTGGCCCTGTGCCCTATGCTTCCACACTGCTCCAGCGGCTTAACAAGCATAAAGAAGTATAGGATTAAAGAGGATAAGAGGAGTGGAGAAAGGATGAAGCAGTAAAAACAGACTGTGTGTGTTCCCTCACTGTTCTCTTGTTTGTTCTCCCTCCTCAGGGAGATTGGTGACCCAAAGGAGGAGGCTGGGTGGGTGGGTGGCGGCTTCGGGTGGCAGCTTGTTGGAGTTTTAATTAGTAGAAGTAATCAAAAGACGATTGTGAAGGAGGCAGGGGGAAATAAAAGCAGGATTCAGAGAGTGGGGATGTGCTGTTTGCTCAGCCAAAGCTCAAGAAGTCAGAGTAAGGCTTCGGGATTCTCTGGGGACTCACTTCAACATGTTTATTAGCAGGGAGATGATCTCAGCAATCAATCACAAGCACTCATTTATTCACCTTCTGGAGGCTCACTTTACCCCGGAGGAGTCTATCAGGGGTGGTGATGTTGGAAAAAGAAGGAAAAAGCGGAAGCATTGTGAAATAAAGGTGAGGGTGCCTTTTATTCTTTCAGGCAAAAAATATACACTATGTCATGCACATGACCAAATGTATGTGGACACCCAAACAAAATTCGTCAAATCCTCATATTCCAGCCCTATGTGATGGAGAAATCAGAAATAAAGGCGATATTAATATCTTAATTAAGCTAAATATTATGAACTGCATATTAATGGGTTGGGTTAGGTCCGGAAATCCCCGGATAACAGAAAAACTGGAACCATGCAGAACTCTGTGGGGTAGTATAAAGAATGAGAAAGTCTGCATACTGAGGTGGATGGGTGGTTCAAATAAACAGGATTTTAACCCAGGAGACTGCTCTATGTTGGTGTCCTGTGTGAAACCAAAAGTAAATCATTTCTTTTACCTAACGTATGCCAGGTATGTAACTCAACTTACAATCTTTTCTTAAATGTCACAGAGTAGTTTTTGGGCCTAAACTTAACCAAACCACGCATGCTTTATTTTGAAAGTGTAGCCGGATGCTGCATATTTATTATTGATGACTTGACCGCGGAGCTCTGCAGGTCCAGAAATGACGTGAGGGGCACCTACGTCATATTTTGAAGTGGAGGTCCACTGACCAAGCGACAGTATTTGACCAGTTAGGAGTGATAATGTGTGCTAGAACAGCCTCCAGAACAGTTTTCTGGGAGGACTTTGCACCAGATGTTAGAATCTAGCTGCCTGGTTTAGCCACAGGAGTATTAGTGCAGTCCAACACTGATGTTGTGTGATGAGCCTGGATCACAGATGGCATTACAGTTCATCCTAAAGGTGTTGGATGGGGTTCAGTCAAGTTCTTCCACACCAAACAAGGAAAACAATTTATTTATGGAGCTGGCTTTGTGCATGCATGGGCACACTGTCTACTAAGAAAAGGGCCAAACAAACTGTTGGAACAAAGCTGGAAGAACACTATTATCTATAATATCACTGTTTACTAACCTCAGATGCATGCTGCCTGTTGCAGCTTTTAGCTTTCCTTTTATCTCAATTGTTTGACAAACAAAGTATTTCTGATTCTTGTTCTGTAAACACAAATACAGCATTCTAATCCTATTTTGCCATATTCAATATGTTAACAAAGTAACCTGCAAACGGCAAGCCAGTCAATTTACCAGCCAGCCCTGCCGTCGGTCACACGCAGAGGAAAAGACCTCGCAATGTGAATAAAATTGAAAATTAATTAGTGTATCCGCCCAGTAATTCAGATCTGTCTCAAAGTTTAATGGGTTTTTCCTTCCACCAGGTTTTATGAAAATTGGGCCAGTAGTATTTCTATAATCCTGCTGACAGACAAACAAACCCTTCCAGACCACCTAACATGGACATCATGTCAGACTGACATGAATAATGACGTGAAATGGCAGTCTGATTATCAGTCTTTTCTCCCAGTGCCCTGGTATAAAGATTGGGATAAGTTTCACAGCATCATGTAATGAATAAGACTTTCGACATTTCAAGAAGAAACAAATCCATAGCGAAAGTTTATGACACTCATCCAACAGCCCTTTGAGGTAATCCTTTGATCCACAAGACCAGTAACGTGACATTAAACTCCAACTGTAACCACATGAAATCATTCTACTCTAATATACAGGCGACTTGTGATACAAATAGGGAGAAAGGAGACATTGTACATTAGAGCTCAGGGACAATGGAAACATTGCATTGTGGGAAAGTGCAGGTTGCCATGGCAGCTGTTGGCAGGTTATGTGATATTAAATCTTGGCTGTGAAGGAGTGGTGGTGGACACCCTGCGTGAGACGGGTGAACCCCCACTCTTGTTGTTGTTGTTGGGGGCGGCTGTGGTTCAGAGGCA
>NW_023339740.1:1656675-1662202 GCF_004916995.1 Morone saxatilis | reverse complement strand
AGAGCGGGTCGTCCCCCCAATCGGAAGGTTGTTGGTTCGATCCCCGGCTCCTGGTGCCACGTGTCAAAACGTCCTTGAACAAGATACTGAACCCCAAATTGCTCCCGATGCATAGCATCGGTGTGTGAATGTGTATAAATGAGTTAGTTTCTGTTCGATGGACTTTACCATCACTGAGTGAATGTGTGTGAAAGGGTGAATGTGGCATGTGCCATAGTGTAAAAGCACTTTTAGTGGTTGGAAGACTAGAAAGGCGCTATACAAGTACAGGTCCATTTTCCATTTTTTTTTACCACTCACCGCTCTGTCTCAACAAGGGAAACGATACAGGTGGGCAAGATGAGTGAATAAGGATGAGGAGAAACAAATTATGGCTATAAATAACTCAAACACAAACAGTGCTTCAAAGGAATGCACAGTGCAACCAAACAAGCAGCGGGACCTTGCTGCGTTGCTCTCGGCTGGTCGCACTTTTAGAACATATGTCATTCACTTGACGGCACTTTAATTGAAGTGCTCACATGCTGCAGGAGAGTAACTAATGATCAGGTCCAAGCGCAACCACAACTCAAGTAATTAGTCAAGTGTAAAGAACACCTAACGTGCCCTAACACTGTGCTCACACAGGTGTTCATTATACACAACTGTATAAGACTGGTGTAGCAGGTAACTATCAGTGAAAATAACAGGATGGGATATGTAATATGCGACCTGAAAGCGTCACATTCGAAAATTAGCAATAAAAAGTCATTAATACATAGAAATAATACTTAAAATGCTTCAGAATCTTACATATGGAATGTTTGAACATCAGTTTACCTGGACCACCAAGTGAGTAGAGGGAAATCAATAGAAAAAGCTGCTGACAGGCCATGTCGACAGCTGTTTATTTTTTGTGTGTGCATGTGTGTGTTCCTATTAGATAGGGAAAATGGGGAAGGGAAGGTCTGGACTGCTGCCAGTGCAAGAAGCATTTACATAACAGTTGGTAAAAAGGGTCTTAATGTACGATATAGCCCTGGTGGGAACTGCTTGCTTTTGTTGTTCATGATGCATGAAACATTTAACAATGCATATTTAATACAACCAAACAGAAACATAGATAACAAAATATGCTTGGCTTTTAAAACAGGTAGATGCCAACTAATTTGCTGCTGAAGCGTTTTCCGCTGCCTATGCATCTAAATGCTTTCAATATAGATTCATTGGTATGCTGAATGATAAATGAGGACCATTATTGCCACAATTCCCTTAAGATAACACACAAGCTTGCACTCTCCAGCCCACCCAACACACACATACATAAAGTACGCTGGCAGAAAGGTTCTTCCATGGTGCCACTGTGGACTTGAAGTGTGCAGGGCTTGAAGAAAGTGATGGGTTACCTGCAGCAGACTGTACTGCTGCTCTGCAGGTGTGTGTATACGTGTGTGTGTGTGTGTGTGAAGAGAGGTCCTCCCTACTGACAGTGCAGAACAGGTGGAGTGTGCCAGCACTGCAGAGGTTGAATAGATGGAGGCAGGGAGGGGATCAGTGAGAAGAGGAAGTGGGAAGCACTGCACAGTGAGGCAGAAGACACGACACCTTCCTGTGTTTTTTCTGATAAGCTTTATCTCCTTTCATGTCTGTTTCTTTTCTTTTTTCTCTCCCTTCATGTTGCTGCTCTCTCCCCTCTCGTCTTTGTGCTGTATGTGATGCACATGGAGGCAGAGTGATAAAGAATAGAGCTCAATGGGCATTAAAGACCCAGCGTGATCTGAATCGTCATCAGATGCGGGCATTGGGGTGCAATGCCAACTCTTGATACCAACCACTTCACAGCTAGTCTTCAGTGGTGGAAGTACAAGTACTGTACTAAAGTACAAACCTAAGGTACTTTACTTAATACTTCTACATTTTACAGGGAAATATTGTACTTTCTTTGTACTTCTAAAATGTACTTCTAAAATGTTTTGCTATATGAAACTACCCAACAGTTTACACAAGTACAGCTGAAAGTCAATCAACTGACAGAAAATTTTAACTATTTTGATAATAGTTTCATGTAAAACACACATGGTCCCAGCTCCACAAATGTAAAGATTTTCACATTTCAATTTGAATGTATCTGTAATAAATCTGAGCTTTGGACTGTTGGACAAAACAAGCACTGTGAAGGAGTCACTTTGGGCTCTGGGTAAATGTGACCGCAATTTGTCTGGGACATTCCTGCCTTTCCATGTGTATACATGGAAATCTTAAGACAATGAGAGCAGCAGCAAAGAACCCCCAGGGTAGATATAATGCAAACATCAATGACAACAGAAATTACATTGATTGTGTGTTTACGATCAGCTGCAATCAGCTGATGTAGCTGGATTTGTGAGCTGAGCTGGACTTCTTAGTCTCTCTGAACTAACACTGTGCTCAATTTGTCTTTATTGACTTTATATAAATAATCCATTCCATTTAACTTGAAATGTAGTAAAATCCTGCTCTTGCATGAGTCCGAATAATATGGTGATATCACGTAGAATAGTACAACAGTCAAAAGAGACCTTTTTTATACTTTTTACTTAAGTAACATTTTGAATGCAGAAATAATACTTGAATGTGAATCTTGCACAGGGTTCATGATCCAAGTACAGCAGCATTAACAGTATTGATTAAATAAAACTGGCTATTGTTTACATTATTGTTTCTAACAATTCATGGACATGCGGGACAGAGTGGGCTGCAGATTAAGGTGAAAGGAACAGGTCTTTCCTATGTATACAGGGCAAATTAGTTTAAATATAGACAGACAGACAAACAGACACATAGATAATATCTATGAAATCAGAGGAAAGAAGAAATGGGCCAGAATTAGCTCACTCTGAAACAATTTTGTGCAAATCAGCTTTCCTGTTAACATTGGAACAATTTTTTGGGGGCTAAACATGCCCGAAAAATCATGAAATTTTGCACAAAATTCAGGGCTTGAGCACTGACCAGTACAAGGACCTATTGTAATTGTAAGAATTCTCTGTTATTATTAGAGTCCGAGCACTGACCAGTGCTAGGACCTATTGTAATTGTAGGAATTCTCCGTTATTATTTTTCTGCGCCTTTAATCGCATTTTTTAACACTTCCCCATGCTCGACAGCTCATGAAACTTTGCAAAAAATTCAAACGTGGCCAAACTTGACGTATCCATTTGTATCCCTGCACGGGCGCTGCCAAATGGCTAAGCCCTGCCCCTCCAAATCAGACCACAAGACGTGTATGACTGACATGTACGAAAATTGCAACACGTGAATTTGCTGTAACTTGAGTGTACATGGTCCAATCGACTGCAAACTTCACTTGTCTGATAAGAGTCCCACCCTGAACACATCTATGTGATAATATTCAGTAAAAGTGGTAGCGCCACCTTGTGGTGGAATTTATTACACTTTTATGTATTTCTCCTAGCAGAATGAAATTTGGTCAGAAGACCCTTAGAATGTTGACAATGACATCTTATGAATCTTATGAATTTTTATTGAACCGTGTTGCCGTAGCGATGCGGCGAGCATCACCTTGTTGTTTTAACATAAGATCACATTTTGCAGGGGCTAAACAGGCTCAACACCTCATGAAACTTGGCACACACGTCCCACATGGCAGCATTTTACATTTCATCTGGGTCTCACACGTGTATGTGTCAAAATGACTCCATTTTGTATTCATAATGTCACTGTGAATCTGTTGCAGGTACAGTAGGACAGGACAGGATTTCAACACAAGGTCATTATAGTTAACTAAAACCTAAATTAAAACTAGTAGTGAAAAAAGATTTTAGTTGACTAAAATAAAAATTAAAACTAGACTAGAAAAAAGCAGAATGATATTGTGTACTTACCATCTAAACAAAAAAAATATATACAGGAGATGTCTTTATAGTCTTAGTCAGTTTCAAATATGCTGCATCAGAATTGTTAGCAGTCCAATCATCATTATAATCATCCCTACAGAACCCAACTCCAGTGACTAGAGTACAAACGCATTCATGTGTCTGTGCTGGAAGGTAGACAGATAAAGTCATTGCTGTAGAAATTATCTGTAATTTAAGACTGTGCTTTAATTGGAATGTTCAGAGGCTCATGATTTGTGAGCTCAAGAGTGAGAAGAGACTTCTCAGATGCTGAGGTTTAAAAAGACAGTCTAAATGAGAAATAAAATGGTGGAGCTCCTATTGTGGCACTGCCACCCTGAGAATGGTGTTTGGGAAGTTTGTGCTGCACCGAATTAACTATTTACACTTATTTAAAAGTTGTTGGAGATACATACAAACTGATGTGGTGCAATGTCAATGGGAGTTTAAACAAGTTAATACAGAAGCACTGCAGGTTAGATCAGCTGAAGAAGTCGTGAAGATGTGTTTATTTAGTTACATACATCTCTTCACAAGGTTTTGGAAATCATGAGGTACCCAAAAGCATGTTCTCTATAGCTCAATTACAGTTATTTTAAAGGACATATATATTTGAAATTCACTTGCCACTAGATGTTGCCGTAGAGCACCAGCATCCCAGACCAAAACAATGGGCACTGTGGCCGAACAGACTCCATTGACAAACCAGTCATTTTACCAAGCAGTAAAACACACTTCAATCTGGACAGAAACAGAATAGAAGTCACCAACACCATATTTGTTATTCTTTTCAACAATCACCAACACTGGGTTGGTTAAAATAAACCCTAAGTTCAGCTCGATTGGCTGCCATGTAATGAAAACTAATCCTTGGAGGCAAATGCACCCCTCAAAGTATGTGCTCGTTTGTGCAACTGACAGGCTCAGATTTTTAGTGCCTGACAGCATTATGGAAAGGATCCCTACATAGATAGACCTTTTGTTTAACCAGAAAAGGCAGTAATATCACTATCAGTCACCACCAAACTGCATAGGCAAATTTTAACTTGCATTGTAACTTCATTCAGAGTGAACAGAAACAAAAGTTGTCGTGTTAGTCTTTCTTCTGTTCCAGCTGTTGGTTGAAATAAACTCTTAATTCACAAACGCACGAATATCAATGGTTTTCAGCAAGTTTGGGAGGGGTATTTGAAAATATATTCTGATACAATCACTAAATTTAGCTAGTAACTTAATCAAAGTATGACAATATCTAAGTAACGTATAGTAACATGATGAAGGAAGAATTTGCCATACAGACGCATGAGTTGGAGCTGGGTATGTCAGCCTGGACAGCTGTGCTGCAGTAGCTGTGCCGTAACTCCTCTAGTTTTCTAATCTTAGGTAGAGTTCAAAACAATGTCACACTGACAGCTCCACGTTACTCAGAGGGACCCAACCGGCCAGCAACACGCCAAGGACAGATGAGCACACACACACACACGCAAATACACACACACACACACACACACACACACATACATACATACACGTATATACATGCATGAGTGCCAACACACACACTCACACACACGCACAAACACACACAGACACACACACCCAAGAGGGCTGACAGAAGACTTTTACCCCTCTCTCCGTTATCACCTCTGCCT
>NW_023339740.1:1654774-1656575 GCF_004916995.1 Morone saxatilis | reverse complement strand
ACTGCTGTTTTTATCAACTACATCAGTGAATTAAGGATTTATTTCCACCAAATAAGAGTTGGTGACTGTTGGAACAGTGGAAAGACTAACAAAGACGGTTACAATGTTCCGATGATGCGAGAAATTGAAGTTTTTGTCTATGGAGTCTGGTGGGACTGATAGCAATATTAAGGCTGTCTGGTTACAAAACAGGTCTATCCTTTCTATAATGTTGTCAGACACTTAGAATAACAATCTGAGCCTGTCAGTGGCAAAAACAAAAACCTTTAGTGAACAGACTTTTATAGGAGTATTTGTTACCAAGGATTAACACTAGCTTACATTGCAGCCATAGCAGCCCTTTACACAAATATTTTCACATCTATATCTGTGAATTATGAATACATTTCAACCAAACAAGAGTTGTTGGGCTGTTTTAGTGAGTTTTAGTTTATTTCTGTCCAAAAGGTTCATCTATCGTCAGTGGCTAAAACAAGAACTTTTAGTGGACTTGATGGGAGCATTTGTCCCCAAAGATTAGCTAATGTTACATGCAAGCAGCGAGCTCCGTGGCTGGCAAATGAAGCCAAAATGGAAAAACTGCAGTTACTCTAACGGCCACTTGAGGCTGGCTCCAGGAGTGAGCATTAAAATGCCCATCTTCAGAGCAGAAATAAACATGTTTACAGCCTGGTACAGAAAACACTTTTGGTCTCTATAGATAATTTTCCCATTCATGACAACTGTACAGGGGGATGAATTTTTATACAACTCGCCCATTTAAATTAAATTAAAACTCAAGTCATGCATACATTAGGACAGGGCTGCTTTGAGTGACAGGTTGGTGCCATCACAGGTGGCTGTTTTCAGTTTACCCACACTACACCACTTTGCCCATTTTTGGATTAGCCATGAGCCAGCGGAGACAGGACTGCCAAGATGGCGACAGCCAGAGCTGACCACACTGAACTTCACAAAGAAATCCAGAAACCTATGGGTGATGTCACTGAAACTATGTCAATTTTTAATTATATAGTTACTTTGCAGCCTGTTCTCAGTGAATTAAGGGTTTATTTCGATCAAACCAGAACTGGTGAAGAAAATAGTGGTTGCGATGACAATACTTATTGTATGTAGTGAGTATTCTCACTACACTTAATAAAGGGCTTACAAGCTCCTATACATCCCTCACATAATCATTGGTTAAGGTTATGATAGAGCCATATTCCCAGGTGGATTAGGGTTGATGACACAGCCTCAGGCTTGCTGGCTGGTGTAATGCTGGTGCTCCAGCTGGCTGTCACATTTCATTTATTTCCTGACACACTGCTGTCCGACACCACATAGTGCCTTCAATATCCCTGCCTTCAGGCCGCTAACGCCTCCTCCCCTGAGGCCAACCTCTCACCTGGGTGTGCTCCTCACTGCTGCTTGTCTCACATCAACACCCCCTTTGATTCGCCCACCTCCACATTGTGTTTCCACACACTGAAAGGATGGAGCTCTCTGCAGTCCACATGGACGCATGGATTTAATTATTTAAAAAATTAAGCAAAATATACCCATGTACTGTATCTGTTAATGTGTGTTTATGACTAGGATTATTCTCAGGCATGTTTTGAGCCTGATCTTTCAACAATTTATACAATAAATTGCATTCTTTTATAAGAATTTATAAGGGACTGCATTCTTTCTAATAGCAAGCAGGGGGCAGATCCATTGGCTGCAAAGAAGAAGTCTAATATACTACTATTATGAGTCCTATGGAGAAATGAGCCTACTTCTGACATGATTCATTAGCTCAGTAAACAGTTTACTGATG
>NW_023339740.1:1653363-1654669 GCF_004916995.1 Morone saxatilis | reverse complement strand
TAAAATAGATGATAAAGCAGGGTGGTCCACCACCACCAGTGTCCAGACTCTTTACACAAGAAATTATTGAAAAATATAGTTTCAAAAAACCCTCAAACAGTATATACCAGTGTTTTTATTGTTGATTGTATGCATATGGTAGTGTGTTCTTTATACTATGACAGTTTTCAAATTTTTGTTTTCTTTTTCAAAAATCAAATATATCAACTTGCTTACAGTTTCACAATATATCACATTGTATTAAGAATTTGGCTGCCCGCCACGGTCTAATTTATCCCACCACAGTTTCATGACCAAAGTATATTTTACACATATCTTCAACATCTATCCCCTGTATCGTATATCTTTGTATTGCCAGGTTCTTGCTAATAAACATTCCTCATCACTACCCTTTTAAAATAATGATGTGGGGATTAATGGGGACTAATCGCCAAAGACTCCAACATTTCCAACATGTCAAATAAAGTGAATTTTATATGTGTCATGTGCCTCCATTTGAAATGTAAATGTTAAAGATTCAAGAGATTTATTTGTCACATTCATAATTGTATGTGTACAACAGCAGTGAAATGAGACTGCAACAACTGTGCAAATAGCGAACAAATTGCAATCCCAGCTGCATTAGCTTCCAAATTACATTGTACCTGTACACTGTGGCTACTATGCTAATTTACCAGGCACGCTGAGAGAAGTGGAGAGAGAACACAGAGATATTTTCTTGTTCCTGCTCATTCAACCTCACACATGTCTCTCTGGAAAAACTGCCACACGAAGTCATAGTGATAACAATAATGATGGCAGGGTCCAATATTATTCTCTTTTCTAATTGTCCTGTAAAACAACTGCTTCTGGTTGTTTTTATGTAAACACAGGTTTGTTTTTAAAGAATCATTAATACATCATATCTTGTACGTGGCAAACACAGACAACTGAAGGTAACAGAAACACTATCCTGCAGTGTCTCAGCTACTACAATGAATAGTTACATTATCAGAAGAATTATATTTTTGTATTTTTTATAGGTTTTTATTTTTATTTAATTTCTAATTTTTGTTTTCAATTTAGTTTAGTTTCGGTTTGTTTCCAGAGAGGGTTTGTTTGTTTCAATTTAGTTTTTATTGTTTAAAAATGTTTTGTTTTAGTTCAGTTTATATTAGTTTTAGTGTTAGTTGTTTTATTATAATATGGGGGGTATATTACAATATAAACACATTGACTCACTGTTGTGTCTCATCAAGTTTGTTAAGTTTAGTCATGTTAAGTGTTTCATGTTTAGTCCTTCCTGTTTTATTTTGTACTCACCTTT
>NW_023339740.1:1653155-1653286 GCF_004916995.1 Morone saxatilis | reverse complement strand
AAGCCATGTCACTTCCTCCCCATCAACCTTTCGACTGTGCCATTGACTGCTACCCGGCGCACCTATCCCCAAGGGGCACCTCTACTCAATCTCTGAGAGAGCAGATGTGGACGAATACATCACCTCCTCAC
>NW_023339740.1:1640312-1653055 GCF_004916995.1 Morone saxatilis | reverse complement strand
TTAGAATTAGACGTTTTTATCTATAGTTGATGCGGGTTGCTTCTTTGGAGTCTTTCTACAGTAGCCCAGAACGGACAAACCCAACACTGGCTGTAGACAGGGCCTTTTACACCACAGTGTTCAGTTCACAACTTCACTGCTAGATGCCACCTAATCGTACACACTGGTCCTTTTAGTTTCTTGGTGAAGCAGACAAGGTTTAGCTCTATTTCAAGAAAAGTGGCAGCAGTCTACAAGTGAGTGTCATTTTCAATAACCATAACAGCAGGTGGACTGACTAGCTGAGATTGCCATATCCAAAGTGGCTAAGGAGACTGAATTGTGGTAATCACACTATGTATTAATTTTAAAGGTTCAGTGTGTAGGATTTAGTTTAGCCTTTAGCAGTAAAGTCGCAGACTGCAACTAATTAACACCACTCACGTCTGTATTTGACGACCTGGGAATGAGGACGGGCTGTCAGTGTGTAGGACAAAAATTTGGGTGGCTGCAAAAGTGGTGAAAAATGCTAAAGGCTTTATCTAGAGCCAGTGTTTGGTTTGTCTGTTCTGGGCTACTGTAGGAACAAGGCGGTTCAACATGGTGGAAAGGACAGAAAAGGACCTGCTGGACTCCACATTTCCCACCCATCTTTAATTTCTCCACTAAGTTCTGATCTTGCCTTATTTTAAATATTATTGTGCTGTAGCAGACAGTTTTTAAATCTATGGCCAGATATTAATTTATGTAGGTTAAAGGTGAGACATTATCTGCATTCAACTTGTCAGTCAGCCTGGACCTGCTACTAATAAACATCCTGGAGGCACAGGGACTTAACACCACTTATACCCTCATAAATAGGCCAGGCTTTGAGCAGATATGAAGAGTACGGGAGCGGGGGAGGTGGGGGGCAGACTTTATTTCCCAGGGGATCCCTCCTTCCATCCCTAGCCACGACATTTGTATGAGGAAGAATTCATCACTGCTGTCAGTGCAGGTTGTCTTTGAGTGTCTGTAGTACCCCCCCTCTAGCACTGACACACTGACACCTGGCTCTGACTGTGACAGAGAGGGCAAAGAAGGGACGACCTCCACCTTCATAAGCTGCATGCTGCGGATGTGTGTCTTTGTTTCACACAGAAGAATCGGGTGCATGTAAATTTCTGAAAATGTGAGAACTGTGAGACAAAAGTCAAGTTTTTGAGAGAGTTTACAGGCTATATATTCAAAGCAGAGGCTATGAATGAATGGATGACACCATAAGTAGATAAGAGATACGTTATGTGACTTTTTTTAAATTGGCATTTTCTGTCAAACAATGTCTGAAGAACGTGTCTATAGAGCTTGAAACAGCCAAGTGCTCATACAATGAACTCATGTAGTTTGAGCCTGATTAATAACGTACTTTATGTTGCACCACGTCAAGTCACTCTTTACATCTCTCACCTGTCATTCTGTATTTAAGTATAGATTTGGGAGAAAAATGAATGGTTTATTTAAGCCATAGAACTGTCGGGGGGATTGGAAATGTATATTTTTCTAATGTGGTGTTCACCACTGGCCAAAAAAAACCCATTTCACTTATGTCCCTTATCCAGCCAAAAACCCATATGTGTACACATACTGGAAATACATACACATAAAGCCCCAAAAGTCATAGTGTCCAGGTTTCCAAAAGAATAAAGATAAACACAACTTGTTATTCATATGTGTCACAGTGTTCAGTGTCAGCAGAAGCAGTGACTTTCATGATGTAAAACAGGGAGCGAAAGCAGAGGCAGACATAAAAATAAGGTTGCCCTCACCCTTTGCAGCATGTTCCTGTCCTCCTGCTAAATTGTCTGCCTCATAAACCACTGCTGGAGTTTAAACACCCACAGTCCTGTGAAAAGATAATTCTCACTCTTTTTCAGCTCTTGTTTTTGTCATTTAGAGTTGAAACCTATGCTGTTAGGGTTAGGGTGCACAGAAAATGTGCTTATTAAAAGGTGGTGTATATGACTTTCAAACTAGTTGTCGCTTTAGAGCGACAGACCAAAAATGAGTGAGTGGTCCACTAGCCTCCATTGACAAAAACACTAATTTTACAGTCTCGGATTCACACTACATTCAAACAGAAACAATACAGTATTTTTGTTAGTCTTTCCACTGTTCCAACAATGACCAACTCTGGTTTGATGGAAATAAATCGTGATCTTAATGAGAAAACAGCCGCGAAATGGGCTGCAGTGGCTCTAACGTTAGCTAAACCTTAGGGACAAATCTGCAGTTAAAGTAAGTTTTACCTTTCATATCATCATAACTTTATTAAAAGTGGACTGAAACAAAACCAAACTCAACAAAACTGTCTTTGTTAATCTTTCCACTGTTCCAACAATCACCAACTCTGGTTTGTTTTAACCAGCAAATTGCGAGGAAGTTTGAAAAATAAATGATTTATCAGTTTAAAAGGCTTATCACATACAAAACACTGCACAGCAGTTTATAATACATACTATGAACAAGATGGTACAATGATCCATAGATCAGTATGTCCTGTAAAGCATTGAAATTAACGTGTCTCGTCTATCAGAAAAGTCTTTCTCCAACTGCATAAACATTAAACAAAGCATATATTCTTAAGTATGGCCGACCCTGAGGCAAAGAGGAAGTGTAAGGTACATTTGAATGTATTAATTATATTGTTAAAGTTCAACACTTGTGTTTAAATCGTAGTGGTATGTCAAAATATATGAAAGATGTATAGCTTTTTGCTCCAGATAACAAAAACCTGTCCATCCAGGTATCTGACTGCCACCTGAAAGGAAATAGGGAAGAGATACTGTTTTCAATTATTCTAAGTGTTGATTTTCTAATGATACAATTAGTTTATGATTAGGATTGGGTATAGTTTTTGTTGTTGTTGATACTTCTGCTAGAACGATGCTTTTAAAATGATTTCGGTGCCTGAATTGACACTTAAAAAACCAACTTAAAGAACAGCTTTTTTTGCTATGGTACATTTGAAATTGACATTGTGCATTATATTACCAGTTTAAAGTATACTTAAATCTAAATAATAATAAATATATATTTGAATAAATACACTTAAAAATGTATATAACAAATTAATTAATTAAAACTTAACCCAAAAACAATAGTTTAAAGCAGCAGTAGGTAATTTTTATAAAAATTACTTTTTGTCATGTTTGCTAAATCTCGTTTGGGTTGAACTATTAATGTTTTAAAGTTTTAAATTAAAATTTATTTTTTTTCATTTTTAATATGGTGGTTTCTCATAGATTTTTTGATATATGTGGATATGAAGTGTATTTAGAGTCCACTATTACTACATAACTGGGTTCTGAATGTGTTGAATAACTTACAGATTACTTCATGTAGTTATATTTTATGCACTGTAACTTTTTTAAACGCGTAATTTAAAGGTTTTAATTGTGTGTGTTCTTTAACTTATGCTTCAAAAAGTATTAAGTTTATACATGGACAGGCAAATATGTTTTATAAGACATCTTGCTGCCCATATACGAATCTAGGTTTGCAATTATCAATCAATGATATTGGCAACTTTCAGTCTCATCGCTAAGAGACATTTGCCATAATTGTTGCTCTACCTCATAAGATATTCTTGATTGGGCCGTGATGCTGTTCTTTAATAGCTCTGAGCAACTGGCAGGTTAAAATTCACCCAAAACACCATGTCGGTTAGTCACCCTGCTGTCATACACTCCCACTGTCTAAAGAGGGAGAGAGAGGCAGACATAATGTGTGCCGCAGTGAAATCAGCCCAAAAAGATTACAGACATCTGTTTGTCTTCGTGATTAAAAAAAAAGGGAAAAGATTTATGCAAATGATGCACGGCAGTGTAATTAGTGGAGGAATAACAATGAAGTAATTACTGTTACACTGGTGGTGGAGACGCTCTCTGACGAAACAAACATCTTCATCTTTCTCCAGGGAGAATCTGAGCGCGGGAGGGAGCGAAGAGAAAAGATGATGTGAAAAGAATCACGGAGCAGGAGAGCAAACAGCAGAGAGAGAGAGACAGAGAATCCTAAAAACGAAGTGAAGTGAGTGTTTGTATTGGTGTGTGAATGGCTGAGGTCTCCTCTGAGAGCAGGGAGCTAATAATGTGGACAGCTTGGAGCATGCAGGTTTTGGATGAGCCCTTGGGGTCTTGAGTCGTCTCAGCCTGCTAAATGCCAGCCGGATTCCCAGGAAGGCCCCCAGCGCTGATAAAACGATTAAACAGGAGAAAGGGGGGGGGAGACACAGCCAACCACAGACTGGCAAACATGTATCTGTCGAGAGCTGCTGTAAGTGAAACTTAAAGAGACACCAAGAAAGAGGGCTCAGTCATACTAGCAGTTTTGGTAGCAAAGATATGTAGCACAACATTACAGACTATCACAACTGTCCATCAGCTATAATAACAGTCTCTGAGCAGTCAGGTGATCACACAGGTTCGAAACAAACTTCCAGGTAGGTCAAACTTATTTGGAAGAAATAAATACACAGTTTAAATATAATTTCACCATTTTACATATTGTCTGATAAATAATGATTTAAAAAGTTTATGTTGTATGGAAGAAGACTTGAAACTAGAGATTGAGATCTTAAACTCATTAGGAAACTGTTTACTGAGCTAATAAATCATGTGAGAAGTCGGCTCATAGAATGCAGGTTTTAAGAGACTTCGTGTTGACTTTCACTTCACAGACCTGGAAGCTCAGCTACTGTCAATGGTCGGCCCCTGCACACTGTTTTTGCTATTGGCAACTGTCAATAAAGTTTGTTTGGTAGCAACTGCTAACAAGGCAGAAACGTGCCGCCTTGATCACTGGCGTATTCTCTCATTCATATCGGTCGTGACAGGAGGAGGAGGAAACACTGAAGAGGCACACAAGCCACAGCCTTATTTTCCATCCCCATGATGCGTCATGTCGCCATGACACTTTCAGACGCTCTGTTTGTCATTTCGCGCAGGTGCAGCAAGAGACAAGGAGGATTCGACTCGTGGCTCTGCTTCAACTGTGCGAGAGCCTGACAATGGCCGACCAAAGTTTCTGATGTGTCAAAAATTCATCCGAACGTCCAACAGCGTTTGGGAGCATTTAATCAATCCTAGTCTTGTTGTTAAACATACTGTCAAATTATATATATTTTTTGTTTGTCAACCGTACGCAGTGTTATTGACTTTGAGTCTCGCTAGCTTGCATAACTTTAGCTTTCTGGTTTGTAGCTGAGCCAAAGAGCTCTATGAACAGTTCCCGTTGCATTTTTTTTCTTTGGCAAGTGACCATGGTATAAGCAGGATTGATGGACTCCACAGAGGCAACCGTTCGACTTGCAGCGTTTATTAATTCCTGATAAAGGACATCTCGTTAGGCATTATCCTTTATTTACTCAACCTGTGGAGTTTAGGAGATTTTAAATGTCCCGCCCCTTTTTGCTCTGTGATCCTATAACAGTTGAGGAAGCTGCGGTCAGAAACTCGGTCAACTTCCTCCTTTCCTGTACTTGGACGGGCTATGTGCTAGGCTAATCTAGAAAGTGTGGTTGAAAAGATAAGTACATTTTGATGGTTAAAAGATAAAAGCAACATATATAGTCAAATCTTAAGTTAGCTCATGTTAGCAAAACTCTGACTAACTAGCTATCTAATCGATAATCTCTGATAGCTAATGTTAGCAAAATGCTAGACCATCAGCTATAACGATAACAACCTTCCGATTAGTGGAAGACCCGCTCTTCCTCTGATGACTGTGATACAGTCAAAAGTTCATAAACCACTGGTTCCCCCACCTGGGAGCCCAAACCCTGACTAGGGGTCATCAGAGCTATGCAGGAGGGTCGCAAGGCTTTCTTAACTTAAATGGGTGTAAGAAAACTATGAAAAAAAGTTTATATCTTATATAATATCGTATATATCTAATATGTTATTTTAAAGTTGAGTTGTACACAGTTAAAACAACAAACAACAAGAGCTAACAGAAAACTGATGAAAAAATACTGAATTTGTCAAAAAAAATAAGCCTATTAAGTATATTTGATTATTTTAAAATAAGAAATAACATAATAAAGTGTAAAATTCATCTCTGATCAATATTCACAGGAAATAATCTGCTCAAAATTCTTCCAAATCTCTGGTTTTACATAAACTTCCTGCAGGTACTGTGTTCACTGTTTTGGGTTCATTGTGAGTGGTTCTCTACTGCTATTCTTCTGTATTGAATATAATATGAAACATCCATAAAATATGTCACTTACTCAGTTTACTCAGTGATAGAAAAGAGCTCCCTTAGGGAGAAAGGTTGGGAACCACTGTCCTAAACGGTGGCCAAAAGGACAAAAATAAGACCCAAGCTGTAAACTCAAACCAAAGTTATCCTGAGTTTATATTTAATTGGTGGAAATGTGCCTGAAAGCAGCCAAAGTGTGACTACAGTACAAGGATGTGGGCTGTAAGCACAAAAACAGACTATTTGCTGTTGTGGGAAGTGAACCTAAAACAATAAAGCAATCAGTAGTCTGGCCAAGCCTTGGGTAAAGACATGACATAGTGGGGGATATATAAAACAGTGTCCACACTATGACGTCTGTCTGTCTCATATGAACTATTGTTGTGAGGGACTGGGAGGATCTGGTTCTTATTTTCTCTCTGGCTTGTCACTGGTAATAAAAATAATTAATTCAACAAACTCCTCGGACATGCCGTCCCACCCGAGGATATTCTATAAATCCCACTGTTATGGGCCACACGACAAAGTATCCTCCACCTTGGCCCCCCCACCCCCTGGTGGCTCGGTGGTTTGGTGCTTATGCTGTGGCTCACTCTTTGATCCCAGGACCAGTTGTGAATCTACTACATAAATGCCTTCGTGTCAGGGACATGTTTAGAGCTGCAGCTCTCTGCGCTCAGATGTGGATGAAGTGCTGGGGTGGAAAAGTGTATGTTCACAGATAAAACCACAAGCGGTAAGAATGCGGTACGTCTCTTAGAAAGTAAAAGCCCCAGACTAGACGCCATTTATTGGCTATTGGCTTTCACTCAGGCGTAAACAACACAAAGTCCGGGGGAGAACACACAACCCTAAAAACAGCTGCGTGATGTCAGATTGTTCCTGTGGTTGAATTTTCCCCTCATTATGCCATGTCACAAACATCTTGTTACTACAAATAAGCCTTGTCTATAGCACGTGCAGTAAGGACAACAGTCTTTTTCTACATTCTGCACTATAAGATGAAGAACAATGAATTCACACACGATTCACTTTAGAAAAAGATGTAAGAATAATGCTAGTGTATATATAAACAACAGAAACCAACTGGCACAATACAAAAGACCTTATAAGGAAGGGAAAAACCAATGGACATCTAAAAGATGAATACAAATGAAAACAATGTGAAGAGAGAAATATTCATATTAAAATAATAATAATAATAATTTCCCATTACCCTGCAGAATCCAACCCTAACCCCAAAACTGAGTCCTAATCAGTGTTGAGCAGTAACTCATTACAAGTTATAATATTACAGTAATATTATTACTTTCCCCAGTAACTTATAGTGTAACTAATTACTAATATATTTCAGTAAAAACATTACACTTACCACCCCAGTGCAGGTGGAAGTTATTTATTCCGTGTTTTGAACAATGAGTCTCCTTGCTGGTTGTTCTGACACATTCAGAATCATTACCGCTATTTCCATTACCATTTAACAGGCCGCCGTTATGTAAATAATTAAATTAATAAACATTCAACGACTAGTCAAAAAAATGGCTTGAACTAACAACTACTAGTCGACCAGGAAAACTTTTTGTCAGGGGTAGCCCTAGCTAATACATGACTGTTTTTTACTTGGCAGTGTTGATGGACCAGGGAACAGTTCACACAGCTATGCTGTGGTATTAACCCGTGATTGATGGGGTGGCATGATTGTTCAGAGGCAGATTCATCATCATCCAGCGTTCATCAGAGACTGCCTGGCAGCCCCTTAATGATTTGTGGCTCTGTCAACTTTAAGAGTCTGTCCCAGTGTGGTAGAGGAATGCCAAGCTGTTCCGAGGTCAGTGGGAAGAAACACAGATAACTTCCTAAATAACTCAAACACCTAACCTTGTGTAAAAAAAGAGGAAGCTGACTGTATGTAAAGAGTCGGTTATCAGGTCTAACATACTAACTATTCTGTAAGACATCATTTATGTAATCTTTAGAATTATAAAAAGCTTAATATGATTAATTTCTCACGTCTTTTCTAATGGATCTCTCCTGTTATACTGAAAAAATTGTCCAGTCTACCCCGTCTGTGTCTCACAATACAAAGCACTGGAACAATTACTAATTACTAATAATTACAACAACTGGTCAGGCTAACAATGTTTTTTTAAAATGTATTTGCATCCATCTGTGTCCTGAAAAGGAGACAGTAGCAGTATCCTGACACTCTGAGCTGAAAACACTCCCTCCACAGCTCCCGACTGTTTCATGTTGCCTCTGTTTGAAGTCAAGGTGGGGTCAGAGAACAAGTGGCATAAATCACTGTAGTTAGTTGATGTTGGAAACTGTGGGAGGAGGACAACCTGTGGCTGCCGGGGCAAAAGTCTGGAGAGGCGATGAAACCCAATCTGCAAAGTTTTAACCAAGGCTTGTTTTTCTAGCGCTGAGTTCGGCCATTGGTCAGCTGTGGTATCCAAACAGAACATGGCTTTAAGGAGCTCATGCTGGGTCCTGTGCTGTTTCTTTGGGTTGATTTTGTACACCCCCCCCCCCCCCGCTCCCATGGGATGGAGCATATTTAGAGTCCTGGACAGCCTGCTGTGTCTAGGTTCAGGATTTACTTCTGGATCCTCACCTGCAGGGTCTCTGCTTAGATTAATGCTGATGACACCAGGTCCTCTGGTTTCTAATAAAATAAACCTGCTCAGTTTTACAATGACATATCCCATATACCTCCTTGTTTACCAATGAATAACATAGGCCTTACACATAAGGACAAGGATAAAAACTCATTTAAACTAGAGGCAACAAAGACAAAACCTCCCAACAAAGAGTCAAAGTACTAATAGAGGCATCAGGACAGTTTATGTGCAACACTGAGACTGACCAGTACAATTTAGCTGTTTTTAGCACCTGTTGGACTTCCAAAAGCATCTCAGACAAAAACTATGAGACAGAAATAACAGAAAACTCATCAAAACTGTCTTTGTTTGTCTTTCCAACAGTCATTAACAGTGGTTTGGTTGAATAAATCCTTAACAGAGTTAGTCCATTAAAAGTTCTTGTTTTTGCCACTGACAGTTGTCTGACAACATTATGGATATATATCTCTACAGAGATACAGAGACCTTTTATGTAACCAGAAACAGCAATAATATCGCTATCGCACACCACCACACTCTATAGACCAAAACTGCAATTTTACCTTACATATCATCGTAACCTCGTAACTTCATACAAAGTGGACAGAAACAAAACAACACTCACTAAAACAGTCTTTTTTAGTCTTTCCACTGTTCCATCACCAACTCTGGTTTGGTGGAAATAAATTGATTGAATAAAAGATGATTTAAAACAGCAGTTTTAGTTACTCTACTCCGCTGCACACGGAGCAGACTGGCTATGGAAACAAACCACAGAGAGACTGCGATAGCAACACAGGCAGAGGGAGAGTGACACCATGACTCCACTGTCTAGATATATAGATAGATAATAGTTGTTTGCTGCTGCTGTATTGATATTTTAAATCTCATGTACATGACTTGTACTAAGTAGCATATTACATGACATGGTAAAGGGTAGCTTCAAAATTTTTCAACCTGGACCCTTTTATTTTTATGTCTAAGTGACTAATGGAGCAGGAACACTGCTGCACTGGCTGACCTTCATTACCATGAACACACACACTGTACTTTTGACTCAATCCCACATACACCGCCCTGCTGCCTTAAATACTCACTCTAGCACCAAATGTAGATAAATCCGCCACTGAAAATAGTCTACAACAAATGCAATATTTTCTCCTGTTTGAGTAACGTTTGATAATGACCAGCTATTTGGGGAAATTACACCTCTCTATGTTTTTACATCTCAGCTTTCACTGACAGAGTCAGAGCTCAAACTGGCAGACAGAATCTGACAAAAAACTACACATCTACTATGTATGAAAACAAGATGAAAACAGAAAATCTCATTATAAAAGGATTTTTTTTGACACTTTATGACCTGACCTTCAAATTCAAGTTTATAAATGAGGTTTATAGTAAGAACCAAACTGAGCTGTACTTATGGGAAGTGTAGTGTTACTGGCAGAGCAAGCGGTTATCGTCAGACAACAGTGTTATCAGGACAAATCTCTCCTACGCCTTCAGATTGGCTTATTTATTATATTTAATTTAGAAAGTGGTTACACAACAAGATACAAGATCAATTTCCTCTCATAAAAGATAATTATAGGCTATGTGAAATTCATTATAAGTTATGCCTTTTGTACACATCGTAACACTTAACAGCATATTTTAATAAAAGAAGAAAGAAAAAAAGTGGAGTCACTCAATCCCATGAATTAAACCCAACTCAAAAATGAATTGTTGAAGTAATAATGCTGTTGTTTTAGTGAACCTAAATTTGTGCAGTATTTTAAGTATTGGTGATGTCATTCCAGTTTGTTCAATTGGCTTATTTTATATCATAACACAAATGCACGCACTACTGTGCTATAATGCCTAGTATTTTTACATTTTTTTATTTCAGTTTATAAATCACCATATATCTAAGTATGCATCCAAATCATTCTTAATGATCCCCCAAAGTGCAAAGATTTTATGTTAGTCACATAAAGTAGGCTACAACCTTATTACAGCAGTAACAATTAAATTATCCACGAGTAATTGGCTACCATTTTGATAACTGATTAATTGTAAATTAAAAAATTTTAAAATATGTTTGGAGAAATGCTGCATATGACTGTCATCTACTATTTTTAAGTTCAATTAACTGAATGGAATTAGTATAATTAACCTAATTTAACCAAGTTACCTTACTCAAATCAAATATTTTTTGCGCTTAAATTGTTTGACCTAATAAACTTCAATGGTTTAAGGCAATTGGTTTCTTCAAACAGTTGAACTCACTGAACTCATTTGTTTTTTCGATATATGAGGATTTTAAACACTCATTAACTCATGATATTTCTCTGTCACTCTTTACTTTAATAAACTGTATCTTATTTTGTTTCCCCGTTATATCTCACAAATATACAGGGACTGTTTACATTGCACAACCTATCTTCACCAACTTAGTCAGAGTATCCTGTCCATGGGTTCTCCAAATATAGTGGCAGAGATTTGGCTGTCAGGGATGGTAATGTACAGCCACACCAGGATCACAGAAAAATTATTATTAACATTTATTTAGTTTTTTATCAAATGATTGAGTCTTTTTCCACTTTTTTCCACTGGAATCATCATTTTTAATCCACAACAGGGTGGAATAATTGGATTTTAAATATTTTTAGCATATAGCTTTGATCACGCTATATGGAGATGGATAAATTCATAGCATAGAATCTAAAAAAAGCCTTCTGAACATTTCAGCAATAGACGTATACAAAACCAATGTCTTAGCAGTTGGTTGAACCTCATTGGCATCATTTTCTGTATGTTTAATTGTAAAATATCCAGTATACCACTGCTTTCATCTGTATATCTATAAAACATTTTATTGATAGTGACAGCTGAACAGTGACAGGAAAGTGGGGAAATGACATGCAACAAAGGGCCACAAGTTGGAATTAAACCCAGACTGCTGCGCTAAGGACTATTAGCTACTACTATACTAACAATGGCTGCCAATGTCTCACTATAATAAAAACAGATATTCATGTAAATCTACATTCCACACCACTGCTCTTGGTAAAATGTTGGTGTTGTTTTAATCAAGCTTAAGTTTGATTGACATGTGAATTTAGTGAACCAATCTTGCTTCCTGGACTATCTCAATATAAAAAAACAACATCCATTTTTATCTGCAAAGCACTTGGGAACTCATCCGTGCTTTTATTTCATCTCTATTAGATGTTAGGGACTCTGCAATCTAGCTAAATCCAGCTGGCTCAGGGTGACATCATAGGCCTCCTGTACGTTTCAGAGTCCAGTTTAACATTTTAATGATCACCTTTAAAGACCCATGTGGGATTTCCTCCTGGCTTTATTTCTGACCTGCTGACCACATATGAGCCTGAATGTATCCGCTAGGTCTTTGTTAGTAGTTCCCAGGTTGAGACTAAAAACCAGATGAGACTAAGACTCGGCCAGCAGGGCCCCTCGACTCTGAAATGAGGAGATCAAGCTTTAAAACACATGATTTCGACTCTCCTTTTGTGTGCTTCTCACTGCATTTGCTCTCCGGACTTGATTGATACATTTTATTTAGATTAATCTTATTTAAGGTCTTATAATTAAAGCTGCATATTTGCTGAAGCTTTGTAGCTGAACTACATCCTGACAGTAGTAAATGAGACAAATAATCTGTGAAAAAATAAGGTTCCTCTGGCTCCTCCTAGTGTTCATAAGGCTATTTGCAAGAATCCATTACCTACTGCAGCTTTAAGACATATACAAATAGTCTGTTTGGAACGATAATTTGTGTCCGATATGTTTTTTTCCACAAAATAAAAGCTTAATTTCCACATAAAAACCCTTAAAGTCATCTACTCCTTCTACCTCTTTAAAACTGTCAGAATCTCCTACTTCACTGTAAAGTCC
>NW_023339740.1:1634372-1640212 GCF_004916995.1 Morone saxatilis | reverse complement strand
TTCTGACTGGAGGGGAGCTTTAAGATTTTAAGATGATATTAAAGAAATAACAAACTGAAACATCAACAAATAAGCAACCTCACTATAAAAAGGTTTCAGAATCTCTGCCACAGCTAATGAGGTCAATCTCTGTACATGCTGGCCCTGCACTACGAAGTTCACTGTTCTTGCTGAATGTCTCCGCAGTGTAATGTTATGCAAGGTGCATGTCGTCCATTGTAGTGGAGCAGACCTCCAGTGTGCAGTAGTGACACATGGCAGTGAGCGTTTAAAGTTCGATGATTGGACAAAGGCTCTTTAAGAAGAGCAGACAGGCTCACAGAGGAACCCAGCAGAGAGATGATCAGAGAGACGGGCCGCTGTCAGCGCGCTGCCCAAGCTGTCTGGAGACAAACCTCAATACAACAGGCGAGACCACCCAGCTGAAGGGTACCCCCTCCAACAGCACAGGACTGTTAAACCACATCAAACACAGCAAGCTGCTATCTGCAAAGATTTCTGGTTAGTGTGATCGCACACACCTTTTTATTCTCCTACTCTGTTTTTGCTCACATGTATCACAAACAATTATTGTCATTAATATGCTTTTCCTATATTGAGTTTCTTGTGTTGTGTGTAATAAAATTTGCACTTTTGAAAGGCCCTTTTGATACACATCTTCTCCCACAGTTTGCTACCAAAACTGTTCACATGTGCAATCAGGATTTTTCTTCTTTTTAGTGAGTCACATCAGATCAGCTCTTCTGGCTTTTATAATTTAGCCAAGTTCAGCAATATTTCCACCTATGATTATATTAGCGCATAGATCACCTAAATTATTCAATATAATTATATGAAATCTTATCATTTACAGAATACTGACCTACTACTAATTACCAAAGTAAAATGTTTCTGCATTGTATTTAACAAATATGTTATAGGGCTATTACATTATTGTCTTGTATTAATTTATAAGAAAATTAAAAAAAGATAGAAATTAAAAATAAACTGGAGTCTGCTCTTGCCACTCACTTAAAGGAGCCAATTCGTTCACAAAGACACATCACTATAGCTGGGTGCTATGACATTTCTTATTAATTGTTATACTCTTTGACTTGCGCAATAAAGTCTGTGGAGGCACACTCAGTCCTATTGTGTGATAACCTGCAACTGTGCACAACCTCATTCTGATGACCTGCAGCCTGTTCCACCAGCTGTGAGTAAGTTCAAACTTAGCCTGGTTATAATGTAAATTATCAGTTGTGATTTATGCATTACTAAAACAAAAGCAGTTGCATCGCGGAGAAAAACTAGTAACAACTAAATAGTTACACATCCTCTTGGCTGGTGTAAATTATAAAAATGGCATAGAATAAAAAAATCATCATGAAATGAAACAATTAGGAAATTAACATAATAGCCTGAATAATGCCAACTTTACCCATTATTTTAGTGTAGTGGTTTTAATCCTAAAATCCTCATTTCAATAATGTAATGTTGCATAGCAAGTCTGTCTCTTGTTTCAACTGTTTATTGCTGAAACTGGAAGCATTTAGACCAGTACAGACCCTGGTTGGTTGGTTACCACTGATTCATACATGTTGGTAATTAAGATTCATTAACTGCATTTTACAACATAATAATATATAAAACATATACATCATATAATCATCATCATATAATATTTACATCATTATAAAAGAATTTAGTCAGAATTTTCTAAAAGGGGGTAAGGGGTGTGCTGGGGAACCAGGACTCATGATTTTCTGGCCCACACTGTGTGTATAATAATATAGGTCTATATTCTGCTAGTAAAAACGTTTTATGGAGGGTAAAAACAGTGTGTGCACTATACCACAGCTTTCAGGGGAGCTCACCTTTTCGGCTGTTGCAGGGGGATATATTTTCTGATCTGAAGTTAATGATATTGGAGCTTCAGTGGTGATGGCAAGAATAAAATTATCCTTAGTTGGGTTAGCATTAGTGATGTGTCACCCTCTGGAATTGTATGTTTACACATAATCCAAAAATAGAAATGCATGGCAGAAATAGCATATTGCAGTCCACCCAGGAAGTCCCTCCAATTAACACAAATTCAACCAATCCCTGCCTCACTGAAAAAGGTTTCCTTCAATTTTTAATAAATTACTTCATTTTCTCCTGCAATTTCATTGCAAAAAAAAATAAAAAATAACCAAAACATCTCAACATGCATCGCAATTGTCTAGAAAAAAAGAAACGGACATTTTATCCCCAGGGATTATGGGATTGTTGCGGCCTAAAATGATATTGTCAGTATTTTAGAGAAATCACGTTTTCAGGGGAGCTCGTAACTTATGAAGAGGTGCTGAGCTCCCCCTGGCTCCCCTGTAGTTGGCACCTTGAGTAAACCCTGGGAGATTTCATGATGTCATATAGAAATCTTTCTCATCTTTCTTAAATCATTATCATTAAAATGCATTTTTTGCCACACCTCTGCGACCCTACTTGAACACTAGGGACATCGTTTAACTCGAAACACTAATAAATTGTGACTAAATTAACAAAGGCACGGCTATAACGACAGCAACGGCTTCAACGTGGTTTGTTTTTTGGCTTTTTTAATAATAGGCTGCTAACATTTTCCCTCCACCACCAGCGAACACATTCCGCCGTGAATGGCCCACTGAGCCCCAGCAGCAGGTGTAAGAAGGAGCACGGTCTCACCGCTGGTAGTCGGCCCTGCAGTACAGTCTGGACTCTCTGCAGTAGCAGGTGGCGGTGAGCGGCTGCTGGCACGCGGCGCACTGCAGGCAGTCCTCGTGCCAGGACGCGTCGTTGACCCGCATCAGGAAGCGGTCCGAGATGATCCGCGTGCAGCCCTCGCACACGGCCTGCTGGGGGGAGTCAGCACCTGAGAGTGAGAGGGGGGGGGGACCGGTTGCTTTAATGTAACAGCAGAGAGGAGGACAAACCTTCAAAGCGTGGTCTTATGTGCACGTGCGCTGCATTATATACAGCACGAGGTGTATTCTGAGGGTCCGTTTTAAAAGGTAAAAGGTATAAAACTAACCAAACTGAGTGTGAACCCTGGCTGCAGAGGTCCTGGATTCGAGTCTAATTTGTGGCACTTAGCTCGCTCTCATCCCCTCTCTCACCCCCTCCCCTGTCCTCTCCAATTAAACCTAAAGATATAGAAATATAGGCCTACTACTGAGCCCCCCCTCTAACATGATTAGATAAACCATTAATTCATAAAAAATACTGAATCTTACAATGACTGTCCTTTGTTACTAGGATTTAGTACATGGTTATCTAACCAATTGGTTGTTTTATCTGCTAATAATAAATGGAATGTGTTCTTCATAACTAATAAATAGGCTATAAATAATGCTGGCTATTCAAATGAAAGCAAAAGCCATAACTGTCATGCATTTAGCATTTGGTATAACGTCATTGTATAGATTTTATATTATATACATTTATCTCCGGATTTGATTTGTTTCTCTTTATGATATTTTTTATTTCTCCTTTATTTGCTTGTTTGTATATTGACTTGTTTGTTGGTTTGTATATGTTTGTTTAAACCGCATTGGTATTCATTAGTTGTATCATAGTATTATTAAATTAATTGAATTAGTACAAAAATATACAAGACTCAGTTTTATCAGGGAGGAGAAATGGGGACTGGTCTATTTCTTGGGTAGGAGAACTCAGTGCTCACACTGAGCTCTGAGGATCAGGCTATCGAGAGTAACATGGAGAGTCCCAATTTGTGAAAAGGGCTGTTTTTAAAATGTCCGTTAGCTCAACAAACTGAGGCCGGCATTTCAGACAAAGATCTGCAGTCACCAACAAATAAAACTTAACTGTGTCTGTGAGTATTTTACATTTTTTTTAAGTGTTTCACAGAGAGAGAAACAAAAACTCATACAAAGCCCCAACAGAGGCTTTCACCTCGAATTTCCCCTTGACTGTGTCATGCAGTAAATAAAAGGAACAATAGGCTACAGAACCTGATATTTACCCATCCGCTTTATATTTCCCCCTCATTTCTTTCTTGCTCTCCTTTATAATATAATGAGGAGCAACATCACAAATGTGCACCAATGTGGCCTTTATGTGGCCAGTCTCATCAGTCATCGTCAATATCAGTCACTATGGCGACATCAAACATCAGTTATTATATTTCACTATAAGCATTCATTTACACCTGAGAACACTTCCTAATTCCATTTGTAAGAATGAATTAACACGCTCCATGCAGTTTAAAGTAGAGGAGTGTATGAACAGTAAAAACTGAATTTATTTGGAATTATTCTGTATTTAAACAGGCATAATTCCAACAAAACAATAACTCCTACACAGTATTGTTTTTATTGAGATGGTATATGATAATAGTCCTTAATCATACTCTATATCCTTACTCAAATGCATTTTTCCACTTTTAACAGTGTGGCCTTGATTTAAAAATCAGAGACATTTAACATTAGAAAAAAAGAAAACAGTAAAACAATATACCCTAAATATAACATTTAATTATATAAATAAAAACAATATTTGTGAACTGGGTTCTAGCAATGGCGGGTAGAAATTAATAAATAAAAAAAACAGGGAATTCAAGGGAAAATTAGACCCAGAAAAAAACATTTTCAAATAAACGTTACACTTTTTCAAACCTTAAACTGAATTCTGTTCACACTGATCTCAAACCGGATTCAGCACGAGAGAAACTCACCGTTAAGAACGTCCAGACAGCTCGCATCAGTCCGCAGACGGTCCTCTATCTTAATGTCGTTCAGCATCTTTAAACCGCTCCCTGCAGCACCGTCAGATCCCGGACTGTGTGTGCTCGCTGATCCTCTACAGCCTGCGACAGCAAGGGGTAAAACCAGTGCGTAAAATCCGCAAAGTTGAAACCAAGTTTCCAAGAAAGACCCGCAGAGGAGGAAAACCATCAGCTGATGTAAATCCAGAGGCGCGGAGTGAAAAGGGTCCGCGAGTCCTGAACTCGATGTGCCATCCTGAGCTCGAGACTCCCTCTCAAAGAGGGAGCAGTGGAAACAGAAACCCTCCTCCTCCCCCTCCCGCCCCAGCCCTCCACAGACCACTTTCTCCACGCGCTGCAGTCTGGATGGATTCCGCCTCCCGAGGGCTGCACAGTGGTCGCGTCCTGGGAGGGCTGGCCTGTTAGAAAACCAGATATCCGACCAATGTACTTCAGCAGGGAACTGAAACGTGATGGTTTTAAAGAACCCCTTTCACACCGTTAATGCCTCCTTTAAAACGTTGTCCTCCAGCAGGGCCTTGATTGACATATATAGAGGGGTGCAATTATTATCTTGCCTCTACACGATCGGCTTCCCCAAACATGATTTTCTTCAGTTTCGTCAATTACACTAATTTTAGGCACTCTTTCAAAATACAACGGAATAATCTCTTCTTTCCTGCCATGGGGCACACAGAACTCTCAACCACTCAATCCATGGGGGTAGATTCCAGCAAAGGTGGCAATGGAGGAAACTGTAAAGGGCCGGTGTTCTGGAAACTTCTTGCCTGAATTTAATTACACAAACACAATCCATATTTGCACATGCTTAGAAGAGCCCCCCAGAGATTTCCAAACTTCAGAAACGCTTTTTGTAAGGTAAACAATTAGACCAAACCTATCTAAAAGGGTGGCATTAAGAAATCAATATGTTGTTAGAGTACATTTTCGGAATCTACCAGACATTTTTTTAAACACAATTATTTTTTCATCAATCTGTTACTTGAAAATGGATGGGCCTAATTTTTGACTCATACGTTTAGGACATTAAAAATAAAAGAATAATCCTTTCTCCACCAGTCTTATTTTGCTAGTGGAAGCATATATACTGGTT
>NW_023339740.1:1628692-1634272 GCF_004916995.1 Morone saxatilis | reverse complement strand
GATCAGAAAAGGATATCGAGAGAACAATGGAGAGTCATTTGTGAAAAGGGCTGTTTTTGAAAATGTCCGTTAGCTCAACAAACTGACGCATTTCAGACCCAAAGATCTGCAGTCCACCAACAAATAAAACTTACTGTGTCTGTGAGTATTTACATTTTTTAAGTGTTTCACCAGAGAGAGAAAAAAAAAACCTCATACAAAGCCCAACAGAGGCTTTCACCTCGAATTTCCCCTTGACTGTGTCATGCAGTAAAATAAAAGGAACAAATAGGCTAGCAGAACCTGATATTTACCCATCCGCTTTATATTTCCCCCTCAATTTCTTTCCCTTGCTCTCCTTTATATATGAATGAGGAGCCAACATCACAAATGCTGCACCAATGTGGCTTTATGTGGCCGGCTCTCGATCAGTCATCGTCCCCAATATCAGTCACTATGGCGACAATCAAACATCAGTTTATTATATTTCACCTATAAGAATACATCGCAATACACACGTGGTCGAAGAAACTCATAAATATCTAAAGCCAATTCCTTTTGGGTGAAAAGAAGTCTGACAGTGGTCATTCCATATAATAGACACATTAGTGCATGGTTTCCGGGGTTTAAGAAGATAAGGATGTGGGATAAGAGAAGTGATAACATGGGACACCTATATATTGCTTGAAAATACAGGTATCTTTGTTTCTGGCGAATGCTTATCCTTGTGTATGGTGTCAATGCTAACAGGCATATTTATATATCGGTGCGAAGAAACAAACCAATAGCGGGGTCTATCTACCAGTAACAGGTCTAGTCTAGGCCTCATTATTGACCGATGTATCTATCAATAATCAATTCTTCAAACAGGCTTTGTTGCCTATCATAACACTCATACGCTTCTGGTTAAGGATGAGGGAGAAACAATGAACAACTCCTTTACTCCAAATGCATTTTTCCACTTTTAACATGTGGCCTGGATTTAAAAATCAGAGACATTTAACATTAGAAAAAAGAAACAGTAAAATCAAAATATAGCCTTAAATATAAACATTTTATAAATTATATCAAATAAAAACATATCATTTGTGAACTGGGTTCTAGCCAATGGCCGGGTAGAAATTAATAATACAACAAAACCAGGAATTCAAGCGGAAAATTAGACCCAGAAAAAAACATTTTCAAATAAACGTACACTTTTTCAAACCCTTAAAACTGAATTCTGTTCACACTGGAATCTCAAACCCGGATTCAGCCAAGAGAGAAACTCACCGTTTAAAGAACGTCCAGACCAGCTCGCCATCAGTCCGCAGACGGTCTCTACTCTTATCCTCGAGTTTTGGTCGTTCAGCATCTTTAGAACCGCTCCCTGCAGCACCGTCAAGATCCCGACTGGTGTGTGCTTCGCTGATCTCTAACAGCCTGCGACAGCAAGGGGTAACAGTGCGTAAAATCGAAAGTTGAAACCAAGTTTCCCAAGAAAGGACCCGCAGAGGAGGACAACATCCTTGATGTAATCCAGCAGGCGCCGGAGTGAAAAGGGTCCGCGATCCTGAACTCGATGCTGCCCAATCCTGAGCTCGAGCTCCTCTAACAAAGAGGGAGCAGTGGAAACAGAAACCCTCCTCCTCCCCCTCCCGCCCCAGCCCTCCACAGACCACTTTCTCCACCGCGCTGCAGTCTGGATGGATCCGCCTCCCCGAGAGGCTGCACAGTGAGTCCGCGTCCTGGAGGCTGCTGTTAGAAACCAGATATCCGCATGTACTTCAACAGCAGGGACTGAACCTGATGGTTTTAAAGAACCCCTTTCACACCGTTAATGCCTCCTTTAAAACGTTGTCCTCCAGCAGGGCCTTGATGACATTGAGGTCATTTTCTGCTTACAAGATGGTTCCATTATTTTTAGTTTCAGTCTTACTAATTTTAGGCCTTTCAAAATAAAGGAATAATCTTTTTTCCTGCCAGGGGCAGATCTAAATAATCATGGGGTGTCCAGAAGGTGGCATGGAGACTGTAAGGGGTGTCTGAAATATCTGCTGATTTAATCACAAACAATCACATATTTGCTTGCTTGAAGAGCCCCCAGAGATTTCAACTCAGAAACGCTTTTGTGGTACTAATTAGAAATATCTAAAGGTGGCATTAGAAATCAATATGTTGTTAGAGTACATTTTCGAATCTCCAGACATTTTTTTAAACACATTATTTTTTAATCAATCTGTTAAACTTGAAAATGATGCCTAATTTTTGACTATACGTTTAGGACATTAAAAATAAAAGAATAATCACTTTTCCACCAGTTTATTGCTAGTGGAAGCATTTACTGGTTGGGCACTGATTTATACTTGTGTGTTGGTAATCATGATATATAATAATATAATATATAAATATATCATTTACATTTAACATTTAATGGAATTTTTCAAATGAAAAAATGAAAAAAACACTGGAGGATGAAAATGTCCTAAAGGTGTGCTTGAGAACTAGCACTCATGACTTTCTGGCCCACACTGTGTGTATAATAAGTGTGTATAATAATATAAGTCTATATTCTGCTGGTCAAAACGTTTTATTGAAGGTAAAATTATTATTCAGGAGATTTTATGATATCATATGGAAATCATACAGCTCTTGTGGATCCTTTGAACGCATCATTCCATATCTCTGCATTTTACTGATGTTGTCTAGAATATTAAAATAAAGGCTCAGTCTGTCCATATGAGCTCAGATTCAATCTGCAGCCTGATTTATCATTTGCATAAAGAGCCGATACTTTCCTCCAGACTGCTCCCACTGCGCAGATTCATATTAAATATAAGGCACTGATAAGATCACACTCTTTCTATGAAACGGAGACGATATCCGGCAGTTTCATATAAACCGCCTCAGACTGATCAGTCCTCTGCCAGCAGGCCTGAGATCAGCTGTGTGCGAAAAGCAATAAAAAGCGACATTCATCAGCTTCTTGCGCTCTTTTGGTCGCTCTGCGCTCAGATAGAAGGAACGCAGGGAGGAGGCTTCACGGGAAATTAAATAGTGAAAGATGGGCAGGTCAGGTTCAGCTCACTGATTATTGTCCCAGTTATATTAAGTTATTATTTTTGTAAATCCGGAGGTTGATGAGTATATTAGTGAAACCTTGCTGCCTCTCAAGCACAGGAAACCAACACTATTTTACGCTGCATAATCGGCATTTAAAGGAGCAAATTGTTAAATAAATAAATAAATGAAGCGCCAGAGTTAGCATGTGCATCACAAAATGCAATACCACACAATACAGTAGGTGCAAAGAGAGCATATAAAACCCCAAATTACCCTGAAAATAAAATTCAACAATCAAACGTAGAGATATACAACAAAATATAAGAAACAATAGAAAAGCATTAGAGTCCTTATTAAATCATACCAGTCTGTAATAGTGTTTTTAAAAGCTTTTTAAACAGATATCAGCCTAAAAAAATAATAAAACAATAATTGTTGAGACAACAATGAGGTATGCAGTATATCCACCCACATGTCTAAAGAAAATGTCTCTCAGATTAAATTTTTATTTTCAAAAGAAAAAAGGAAGACCTGTAAATTCTTATACAAAATGTTCGTTTATCTGTTTAGAGGCCAATTAAAAAATCTGGTAAGAAGTGATTTAGAATTTCTTGAAAAAAAAGCTTATTTTGAGAGAAAAAAATAATTTGATGTCTCGTTTTCATTAATGAGTGTTGTTTTGTCAGTGCCATATAGATACAGAAAACTTATCTGAAATGAATAAATGAAAGCATTAATAATGCTGATGATATTAGTAATGTTAGGCCAATACATCATGGAAACCTGTAAAAAGCAGTTAAGGTGTGTGTGGTGATGGTCAGGGGCGCTGGGTGGGGTTATAACTTGTTAATTAACATGTTAATTTCAAACTCAATTATGCTATTAATAAATTAATGATTGCTAAACATTTCAACAGTTTTGGGTTGTTTTCTTTTTTTCTTTGTTTTTTTAAACATTTTTTCAAGTAAAAAGCTTTTTTTGAAAATTCAAGTGTCAGGATTTACACCATATTGATATTTTCCATTCAAAGAAGTGGGTAGTTATTAAAATATTTTTCAGCATTTTCATTTATTTTGAACAGTCTTAAAGTTATGTGGACATACGAAATCAAACCAATTCTTTCCTATCCATACAGTGGCCAATCCTGACCCCCTGTGGTCAAAAGGTGAAGCTCACCAACAACAGACAGCGTGGTTACAGGGGGGAGGGAAACAGGTGAGTTAAAATAAATTTCAACATAATAAAATGATTTTTAAAATGGAATTACATGCAATAGGCTACATCATAATCACTAAGAAATACTCAAGTTAATCTAAAGGGTAATGGCAATAAACACCTGTATTCTTGTATTGACTATGTGCAAGTAACACTGTGGAAACCAATGCTTCTAATAAGCATTATAAAATGCTTATTAACATTAATATATGTTAATAAGATTATATAACTGTTACTGTTATAGATTCAGTAGCTGCAGAAAGCATGATTTGCCAAGGTAGCACATGTAGGGGATAATGACAAGGTGTCCATTATCAGGAATTAATGGACAACATGGAAGCCAGAACCGCATCAGACAGTTCCCGATTCCCAGTTATGGACAACTTAAAGGGCATTAACCTGCTTATAACATGGTCACTTGGCAAACCATAAAAATAATTAAAAAATATATACATGCCATAACTCCATTTTCCTGGTAACACCTGAGGTCCTCCCTAATGCCTGGAAGAATCATAACCATCCCATAAGGTTCTAATGCAATGGAAATGCTGTTCACTACTCAAGAAAATACGAACCATTGGCTCAGCTACAAGCCAGAGAGTTAACGTTATGCTGGCAATATTCAAAGTCAATAACACTGGATACGGCCGGCAAACAGTAAATATGATTTGACAGTAGACAAGACTAGCTAGCTATCAGCCATGTCATTGACCCCAAATCAATATCATGATTTTCATAAACGATTGGGCATGTGTGCTATCGGCTACAGCATGAAGTAGTGAGCAGAATAGCAGATGGGATGTGAGATGATCACTTATAGAAAGTATCAGGGGGTGTGTCTACATCCTGTGGCGCTCAATTCAATTCAATACAGTTATCTCAGGACACTTTTCAGATAGAGCAGATCTAGACTGCACTCTTTATAAAATTATTTACAGAGACCCAACAGTTCCCACCATGAGCAAGCAGACAGACAGCCCCCGGCTCTAGGTGGGTGGTTGTCTGTCTAGACCAGTTGGGGTTAGAGAGGGAGAGAGGGAGAGAGGGAGAGAGGGAGAGGGAGAGAGAGAGAGAGAGAGAGGCATAGAGGGGTAAGGACAGAAGAACAGAGACAGAGACAAAGGTGCACAGCAACAACTATACTAATAGAAGTGACTGATGATGATGATGATGATGATGATGAACTTGAAGAAGATGATGACGACGACAACAGCCAGAACGTTGGGGGACAATGAACAACAATAATAGAAATGATAGTAACTGTAGTAATAATAATAATAATAATAATAATAATAATAATAATAATAATAATAACAATAATATCAGTAACATAAGCAGAAAGCA
>NW_023339740.1:1620327-1628592 GCF_004916995.1 Morone saxatilis | reverse complement strand
GCTAAAACAGAGAAACTGAATTTACCATTACAATAATGAAGGTGTTACATTTCTGCAGGCATACACAGTTAACTGAAGAACCTGAATTGGTACAGGAGACATATGTACTGATACTTCATGTCCTTCTTTTGTAACTAGTCCTGTGGAATGAAATACATACAGTAGGGCTGTATTAGTTACATTAGATTAAACAATCTCAAAGCGGTGTGCACCGTTTTGCTACAGTTTCCAGGTTGAATAACACGTTTCCTTGAAACAGATGAACAATTAAGATGCCTGGTCAGGATTTTATATAAGTTCTTTGGATGTATAAAACCTGTTAAAGGGACATATTATGCAAAACCAATTTTTTCATTGTTTGTATATATACATTTGGGTATCTGGAGTGCCTATCAGGCAGAAGACATTAGATAAAACACGCAGTTCAGATTTTGCTCCCCTTTTTATGTAGGAAGCAGATTCATTTGCATATTGCCACCTTCCACCTGCATATCGTCACCCACTTCCGCCTACTTCCGCCCTGTATTAGGCCGTCACAGTTACTGTTGTGTTTGTGGCCGGAGGAAGTGGTCTTTATGTTCATCTGTAATTTGGCAAATAAGCAGAGATGTAACCTCCAAGCAAACTGTAGCATTGCATATAGTTATCTCAGATCTGTCACGGACAGTCACTCCGGTTCCAAATTGTTGTCTGTTTACCCGTTATTAAAGCGTTTTGCACACTAAAGATACAACATAATGCACTAATTCCAATTATTATTTAATATGTTGTTATTACTACAAAATATTCAAATAAAAAAACTCTCCTGGTTTAGGTGTACTTGTGAGAATTGTGCAATGTGTTTGCTGCAGGGAGATACCACAGGTAGTACATGGATGCTAGTTGAATGAAAATATAAATATTCAGTCATTTTATCTGTCATCAAATGTCACTTACCCTTTCAAATTTACAGGTTATAAGAAGACTAAATCAACTTCAAAACCAGCCTTCCTGCATGGTAGACCATCCTGGCCTGACACCTGTAGCATAATGATGTTTAACTACATTAAGCTACTTGCATTTATGCATTAACAGAAATCTAGATTTTTATAAGCAGTAAGATAACAACAAGCAACAGCAAGCAAGATCATATTTAACCAGCAACCGTATTTACCCAACATACAAACATACATGTCTTTTGTTTTTTAAAGTAACAAGAAGTGGGTGGGTTAGCTGTGTCTCATTTGCATTTAAAGGAACAGCCACTTAAACCAGCCATTCTGAACAGGGCTGATTTGGCAGGGTGATTCATCCTTGTGGTATTTTGACTGAAGCACGTCACAGACATTTCATTAAGACACCAGAGAACTAGGTTAACTTTTAAAAATAGGTTATAATATGTCCCCTTTAAACCCCACCAGGTCGCCCGCTTGAGTGAGTTCTTAGCTAATTAGATTGCCTACACAAATATAAAGGTTTAAACTTTAGTAAGATTCTCCAGAACTCAATTATTAAGTTCATTTTACAGAAGCAGCAACGTTTCAAATGATCAAATGAGTGATTTGTAATTGATGTTATTCAATAGCCTAATTTTTATACAAGCAATATTCATACAGGTTTTAATGGTTGATAGTATCTTCCATCTTTGCTGAGCAAGAGTTTTGTGCAAAAGGAACTGAAGGCCTGTCCTATATAGAGACCTGTTCTAAATAAAGGCAGGTTGAGTCCAGTGATTAAAGAAAAGCCTGGGCTTTTAAATTTCATGTTTTTATTTCATTTTATGTTCTTCTAATTTTAATTATCTGTTCTATGTGTGTAGTATAGAGGGATGGCAGACTTTCATTTTGATGTCCAACCCTGTGTTGTATAGTGATAAATACATCTCTTTGATTAGGGGGCAGTTATTGCCATGATTACAGTAAGAACTGTTCAAGATTTATCATCTTCATGGTTAAAAGAAACCAACATTGACTGTTGAGCAAAGAGCAGTCTCCCTTGTTAAAGTCCAACATTTGTCTTCATAGACAAGAATAAGTATTCCTGTTGATTGATGATACGTTTTTGGGGCATTTGCTGAAACAATGCTGTTGTTTCTCTTTGGGTCGGTTATCTCGCTTCCCAGGAGACTATCCTCCAATCAGCTGTTGTTGGTTCGAAGGACCACAGAACTGACAATCAGCAAAACAGAACTCCAGCCTAGGACAACCAACCTCCTGACTAACTAGTCATTGGTTTCCAAGGTAAGTGTTATGAATATGAAAGATATTTTGATCACAACAGTGTCACCAAGACCATTTGAACTACTTTACTTTTTTTTTTTTGTTCTGCTGTGTAGTCTTTTGCCCATTGTTTCATACTGGTTTGTCAACCTTGAACTCACTTAATTTCTCCAGCGAGGATTAACTCTGCAAATTCAATTGAAATCTCTACTCCTCAGTACCACTGTCAAATCTGTATTTCTCTTTTCTCTTTGAGTTTGTTAGATTTTTCCTTTTCTCAAAACAGGATCCAACAAGATTAAGAATAAGAATGGGATTAAGAATACCTGAGCACTATCAGAGAATGGGACATAATCCCAATGTTGGAGGAATGTCACCTCCACATTAGATTTTAAGATGCTCAGTACCCTGCTGCGTTTGGCCCAGCAACAGCTCCACTGCACCAATTCAACTGTTGGGTTCTTGCATTCACTTCTGCTCTGATTTTTTTGAATAAAGAATTTATTATTTCCTAATTGTAAGATCAATCTTTCAGTATAAAACATTCTGCTCTGTTTTTATGAATTATCAACGTTATCATTTTTCATTATTAAAAAAATTTACTGTTTTTCTAAATTAAGGAGATGTCTCCAGTGTGCTCTCCATGCCCAGGGGGGCTCCCCAGCAGAGTAACTGGGGTTGAAGAATAGGCGACAGAGAACCCTGCATGGGCCCGCTGGAGGCTAGATACAGGGCGGCTCCTGTCCCAGGCATGGAGAGCGTGCTGGAGGCATCTTGTTAATTCAGAAAATTAAAAAAATATTTTTTTCAAGTGAATGCAAAATGCTTCAATACGCTCCACATGTTCATGAAGATGTAGTTGAGGTGAGTGAGGTGGAAATGTCAATTACCTCAGAAACCTGTGTTGAATCTTAAGTGTCAACCACTTCATCTCCTTGTCACCATGAAGCTCCACCAGCATCCTGCACTTAACCTCTCCAGCTGGGCTCATCCTCTGGTGAGGTGCTATGCATCATGGACCATCTTAACACCTTATTTAGGGCAGCAGGTTCCAGCACTCTCTCATCCATCATCTTCAGCTCATCCACTTCTCATCCATCTCTCTCTTAGCACCTATTTTTCTGTCACTGTCTCCTCATCATGTTGTCCTGACATCTAGATGGACGCTGAGGTCTCCCTTTTGTTGTGGCAGCGTTGTTCTGTCCATTGTCCATATGTTCCCTTTATTCCACTCTTCATCCATGTACCCCTCCCTCTGTCTGCTTTTTCTACATTTACATTTGCTGTCCCTCAAACACTGTTGATGTATCTTACATTAACATGCATATAGTGAGTGTAGGGGGATATTTTGTTCATAATAACAGTTGGACAGGCTATACAGCTCGATTTAACTACACTGCTGCCTCTATCCCACTCTGATACAGTCCAGCTGCAGCCAATACTTCACCAAATCCAATATCAGTTACAAAATAAAACTCATCAAAACTGTCTTTGTTAGCCTTTCCATTGTTCCAACAATCACTAGAAATAAATCATCAATTCAGTGACGTAGATAAACAGCAGTTTCAGTCACTTTACTCAGCTGCACACGGAGCAGACCGGCTATGGAAACAAACCACAACAGGAAGAGGGAGCGTATCACCATAACACCACTGTAGCTAAAAGTTGTTTGCTGATATATTAATGTTTTAAATATCATATACATATATAACTTTTAACTGAAAAAAATATATTTATTTGTTGCAAGCACAAAAATGTATTGGTAAAGAAGTGCAACAGATTTTTTGAAAGGTGCTCACGCTCGCCTGAGAAGGAGCCAAATTATTTTGCACACTCTATCAGCTGTACCCATTTTATTAACAACCTTTCTACCTTTAGATCAGTAGTTTCATATTTTTTTGGCTCGTGACCCCTTAAGATGAAGTGCTGAGTGAGGCCTCATTAAAATGTCTCTTCTCCAGTCCACCATGTTTTATTCATTAAATGTTTTCAGCTATCTTTCCTTCGTCTGAGTGTTTCATAAAAAAGCCAAAATTGAATAAATCATTTAGTGACATAATTTTTAGCAATGGTTCGGAAGCACTGCCTTAGACCTCATTAATAACATAAAGTGAGCAGGTAAAAGGCAAAAATCTATTATAAAAATGTTAAACTATACAACTTAAAAACATATTTTTGTGGCTTTAAGTAAGGAAATAATGTTTAGTTGACAAAATAAAAAGAATTTCACATTAACTTTTTTTATTTGACTACTTACAAAAAACTTTATTTTACGGTAAAAAAACTGGCAACTGTTGTTGCTAGAACTTTAATATGAATACTGTTAAACAATATTTTAGTTTTTACCATAAAACAAAACAGTTTTGTTTCTTGAATGCAATGACAGTGGTTTTCTGTGCAATTTACAGTCTGTAATATAAAAAAACTACCTTTATAAATAAAGGTTTTGCCATGAGATATCAGTGTTTTACTGTTCCACTGTTTAACTTTAACCTATTTAAAGTTTCTTTTACTTTCATGTTTCATGTTTGACTGTACAATCTACAGACATTTTTTACAGTACAGTCTTTACACTTTCCATTTTGTCCATCCCCTTATTAAATGTTTTCCTTTTTAATATAAACACTCTGAGCTGAGGCACGAATGAGTCTTCAGTCTCTCTTATCAACTAACAAATCAATTACAAACAATTGATTATGATACACTAGTTTGTAGTGGAGTCTGTAATGGTTCCAGTGGCACAGTGCAGCTTGTACTTGTCTTCCCTGAGTCTCCAGCAACATGACAAACAGCAAACAACCTGAATCATTGCCACAGGGAATGAAGAGTAAAGGAGGAAGAGTAGCGAAAACGCACTGTGACAAAAATCAATGTGAGACAATGTCCCACTGTAGGAGGAAATGGAGCTAATTTGATGCTGCTGTCATCGTAGTGTGATGCCTTACCCTGCATTACTCCCCTACCTCCCTCCCACGGGTGCTCCTCGGGGGTTATACATTGACTCTTTAATGAGCTGCATGTATACACAGTGGCCAGATGCCAGCGGAGGGCCATTAGCTCATATCACTGTGAGGGACACCCCCCCTCACAGACACATCACCCGGCCCCATCCCTCCCTCTTCCTTCTCGCTGTCTCCTGCAGTGTGTGGGAGCAATGGATAAAATAGCAGGGAACAATAACTGCATTAAAATTCTTATTTCATTCATGTGACAAGACAAAGTGTTTTAGGATTTTCTAAAGCATTTTAAAACCTGCAAAAAGAACAACCTGCCTCGTCTTCAGCAGCTGCTGATTAAGACTTAGCATCAGAATGACTTTCTGTAGAGATTTATTTCCTCATGATGGCTTAAAATGGAATTAAAATCAATATTAATATTCAGCACAGCACAAAATATAATCTATCTAACATAAAACAGTGCATTACATTAATGCACTCCCGTTGGTTTTTTTATCCTGCACATTGTAAATATCATTCTTGTACAGCTTAGATCTTTCTATCTTTATCTTTATCTATCTATATTTATATTTAAAAAGTACTTTTCTGTGATTCTTATACACAAATGCACCAAGGCAAATTCCTTGTGTGTGTAAGAACTTACTTGGCAATAAACCTGATTCTGATTCTGATTCTGACTCTGAGTCAGTGAACGTAAAGTGGCCTCTGTGGACCTTCAGGGGCCCTGGAGGTGATTCCTGGGGTCTAATAAATAAGTAAATAAATAATAAATAACTAATTATACTCTACTTCAGCTGAGTGAAAATTATCCCAGTTAGAGTGGAATGTAATCAGTGGGGTTGACTCTCATCATTGTATAGATATTTCTACTGTATTCAGTATAATTCAGTTCTTGAAAATGAACACATTGGGCAGTCATTAGAGAATTTGTGGCATAAAGATGTCTGGGAAGGATGGGAATGTTTTTCCTTCCACAACAAGAACAGAATTCCAGAAATCATGTTTTAAACATTTGGAAATGTAAAGGTCCAGTGTGTAGGATTTAGTGGCATCAAGGTGTAGTTGCATGCATGATGGAGAAGCTACGCCCAGAAACACCCAAAAACTGTGAACACCCCTATCTAGTGTTTGGTTGACCTGCTTCCTCTGTAGATATAAAGGGCTCATTCCAAGGTAACAAAAACACAATGACTTTTATTTTCAGGTGATTATACACCAATGGAAACCTACATATGAATATTATATTATATTTCTGACAATAGACCCTCTTAAATGTTACACACTGGACCTTTAATGCCGTCTGCATTTTCAATGTTAAAACAGCATCAGACATACAGTATACTGTCCCTATCCAAATTAGATTTAAAAAAATGTATAATGATAAACTGTCTAACTGACATACAGTCTATGTCTTATATCCACTCCACGGATCCTTCCCCTACTAACTGACTTCTTTTGAATTTCTGCCTTTATAAGATACAGACATTCAGAGGTAGACAAACTTGATGACAGAAATTCTTTACTGACTCCTCCTATCAAAGTGTCATTGAGCATATTGCTACCAGTGTGTGTGAAAAAGTCTCAATTGCACAAAAAACATGTGCCAAATGAGTGTAGTTAAAAGTACAAAGGAAAATAATAAACTAACAATTATTAACATTATTAATCTTTTTTTTTCATTTCTTAAAAAAAAATCAAATGTGACAAAAGTTTTTCTTATTGTAAACCGATCCCATGTGCACACTACAACTGTTAATATATCCATTAACAAGTATTGTGTGTATCAGAGCCTGATACATCTTCTTTGTCTGTGCTTTGGAACTCAGTTGTTTGCCCAAAAACTATTTAAAAAAACATCAGTAAGCCACACTGTTGCACTGGCTGACATATTCCTTCAATTCCATGAACACACACCGTAGTTTATTTTAATTCAATCCCACATACACCATTAATCCACAGCAAAAAATAGTCCCTGACAAATGCTCTATTTTCTTCTATTTACTTCAAACTACAGTGACCAGCTGTTTTGTTTATTTTTTAAATGAAACTATGTATTTATGGTGTTTTTTAATTGACCAATAGGCTTGAGGCTGAGTGAAGAAGTACTGGCAGATAGACTAACACATTGTCAGTTTTGGTCTTTTCATGGGATTTGTTGACAATAAAAAAAATATATGGTTACTAGCCTTCTCCTTCAAAATATGAGTCAGCTCTTGCCTTTAAAAAGTAAAATCACCACTTTTGCTTTCACCCCCACCCTCTCCTCCACCAGTCTGCCGAGCTCCTCGTGCCACATGGCTAGCAGTGCCTCACTGAGCAGATGCCCAGCCCAAACACTGAGTCCCAGCTGGGAATTTCAGCGTGTACTGGCTGTCTAGCTGGGACAGGATGGAGGGTCTGGAGAGGAACAGGCACAGCTGGGGGTGGAGGTTAAAACAAGCACATCTTTTATTAATTGGGGGGAGCCTTTAAGTGATCTTTATTAATCATTCACATCATACTTTTCATTACAGCCGCTGTCAGTTTGTGTTTGGTTTGAACGTCGAAATGCTTTGTTTGGGTTTAAGTTTGCCATAAAAAACCTTGTTGGCACATGGTGGAGCAGACCTACTAATAACAATGAATACTCTATACTGGAGAACGCAAAAAAAATAATCCTGATACATTCAGTGCAAGCTTATTGTTATTCCTTCCAGAAATAAGCAGTTACATTTACAAAACCATAGGTGGGTTTCCATCTCATCGGTTTTTATGTGCTTTTTTCAATTTGCATTTAAGAATCCAGAGTGACTGACTCCAGATAGTTTCTTCTTTGCGCTTGGGTTAAGAGTGGGGATAGGGTTAAGTGAGGAAGCTCTTCATAGATCTGCAGACATGTTTGTGTGTTTTTGCAGAAGTACACTGTACGAAAATTTCCTGTGGTTTACTGTAATTTAACAGTAAACCACTGGCAGCTACAGTTGCCAGCTTGAAACTGTTAGTGTTACTGAAACTGTCTACAGTGTACCTACTGTGATCTACAACAACAGTTTAGTACTGTAAAAATATTACAGTACTGTGCTGTATGGAAAATAAACACAACAGTATTATACTGTCAGCTCTTTGGTTGC
>NW_023339740.1:1618948-1620227 GCF_004916995.1 Morone saxatilis | reverse complement strand
GTCTGTAGCGCGACCTGCTACAAAGTACTAATTTAAGGTTAGGGGACCTTTGTCATCAACGTTGACTCCTTGCTTTGTATTGTAAGTTGATTATCTGTTTACATGTAATCACACTCTCACAGTGGCAATCTCTCTTTTTCCACCCAGAACAGCCTTCATTTATTTTTCTCTTTGAAGGGAATATACATTTGACATTTCACTGTGCAGGGGACTGATGCCACAAAGACAAATGAAGTCCAAACAAATGTGACTGCAGTGCTTTGAATGATTAAAACACACACTCACACAAAACAAATGTGGACATACGTAACAAACTCCTATTCATGTGTGTAACAAAATGTTGGCTTGCTGTATTTACAGAAAGGCCTGAACTAAATTAGATTTATTCCTTCCAAATGCAAACAAATGACTTTTAGTGTATGAAGCAAGTATGAACAATGGTGGAAATAAGCTACATCATTGGTCAGTTCATTCTGTTGTAAGTTAAAAAATCTTGTTTGTCCACTGTCCCTGGGGGGGTATCCTTTGTAGGGGTCAAGAGGCTAACTGGATTAGCTGCTAGTTAAGAACTGTCATTCTGCAAATGAGTGGGTGAATTCAGTTCAATTCATACCTGACAGTACACAGGTGATTGATTATGGCAAGTATTAGTTTACCTCTTTAATTCCTGATGAAGATGGCCTATATTGAGTTCTAAATGTAGAGCAGCTTTCATGAGGACTACAGAAGAACAAGGAGACACAAGCTGCATTTTGTGTCTGTGTCAAGACTAAATTTGTCAAATTGGATTAACGAAATGTGAGGGGTTAAAGTCACCCTCCAGTCAGAAATCAGTGTTTCTTCTTGTTCCTACAGTTTGTTGTTTAAATGATGTATGTGCAGAGTTTCTCTGCGCTCATTGAACATCTGATTTTAACGGTCCAGTGTGTAGGATTTAATGGTATTAACGGTATTAACATGAACGGCCTTATCTAGATAAGGCCGTTCATGTTTTATACATGTTTTGTGACTACCGTAGTTTCTCCAGTGTTTGGTTTGTCCGTTCTGCGCTACTGTAGAAACAGCGGTTCAACATGGCGGCCTCCATGGAAGGGGACTTGTGGTGTCTGTAGATAAAAACGGCTCATTCTAAGGCAATAAAAATACATATTATATATTTTCAATGAAAACATATTCGAATTCATCCAATTCATATTCAAAATATATTCAATTTCTGGCAATAGATCCCCCTTAATCCACCAGTGCACATCCACTTAGAATGAACTTTACAGTGAAGTAG
>NW_023339740.1:1617292-1618905 GCF_004916995.1 Morone saxatilis | reverse complement strand
CATTTGCATATTCAGAGATTCTAGGCTGTTTAAGGAGGTAGAAGGAGAAGATGATTTTGTATGGATTTTAATGTGGAATACATCAGACATAATTATCCAAGGTTATTTGTATATATGTCATAATAGAACGGATCTTTAAAATCTGGCTGTCTTTTGCTTGATTTCAGAGGATGCAACCAGCTTTCTCTGTATTCTTATTTAGTCATGTGTTGGAGTGAAACTTGGACACAGGAAGTAGGGGCATGGAGGGGGCTGCAGCACCTCAGACATAATAAAAACATTAGATAAGGAAAAAAGGTTTAAACTTCTGTTTTCCCCCTTTTTACTGGAATATATCGGTGTAGTACACCGGTATTTGTGACGGGAAAGAGATTTGACTGTAAATTTTTCTCCACTAATTATCAATGTTTACTTTATGTGTAATACTTCCTGCAAAATTATGTGATGCTGCAAGTTTCTTTATTGCATACACATTGAGGTGTTTTGGAAAAGGTTTTCATCAAAGTAACCAAAGATGTCAGGGCACTGATTATCCTGTCAGACAGACCCCAGGAGAGAGTCAGCTACAGCTTGAGTATGTGAGTGAACTGTAATTACTAGCACAGTGACACTCTACAATAGGATATGTGATCTAGTGAGGTGGTAGAAGGTGATCTGAAGTTTGGAGGTTTGGTAGATTATTCATTTGATCATTTTTAAACATAATCTAAGGACTCCCGAGAGAGAGAGAGCGACTGTGCATGTGGACAGAAGTGGAGACATGAAACAAAAACTGTTTCATCTTGAAGCCTGATGTCACTCTGTATAAGTCAAAGTCAGTGATGTGTATAAACTACAGTGCAGAGTGGAAACGCTGACAAACAGTCTGGCAACTGTCTCCCAGAATGCATATCGTTATCTGCGTATATGCTCGGCTCCTGTATGAAATAGCTGTATCCTCACTGCCTGCAATATTATAAACTACCGTGTCATTAACTGGCCATAGGCCCATGTGCAAGAGATGTTATTATCTCCCTGTAGTTTCCTTGGCTTGCTTGGCTTCAGTGTTCTTACCTGTGTGGTTGCTATAGCTGCTTTGACACACATATCTGTGTTCTAGTTCAATGGTTCTCAAACTAAGGGTTGCATAGCTTAAAAACTTGAAAAATAGACACAGTAGCCCTATATCTCAGCACCTGGTCCATGTCTGTGAAGTCAATTAAAGTGAATTGGTATTTTTAAGGTTTCTATTATTATTTAAGATGTACTTTGAAGACCTGAACACAAGCTATATTCACAGAGCCTTCACTCTTAACAGCCTCGCCCTGCATTAGAAACGTTCAAACAACCAAAGAGCTGATAGAACAATGAGAAGAAAACACTGAATTTGCCAAAAAAGAAGCCTATGAAGTTTATATGACTGTTAAAAATTAAAAATACACAATACAGAATTGTATAAAAAGTTAAACAGGATAATCTGCTGAGAATACATCCAGATTACTCGTTTTAAAAACACTTCATGCAGTTACTGAGTTCACTGTTGAGTTCATCTGGGCACCCTGGTGGTCATAATGTTCTGTAATCCCATACCAACAAACTGTGATGAACTGAGTGTTCTGACACCTTTCTATCAG
>NW_023339740.1:1615253-1617258 GCF_004916995.1 Morone saxatilis | reverse complement strand
GTAGCTTGTCTGTTGGATCGGACAACACGGGCCAGCCTTCACTCCCCACGTGCATCAATGAGCCTTGGTCCCCCATGACCCTATCTCCGGTTTTCCTTCCATGCAGCGCTTTTGATAGGTACTGACCACTGCAGACCGGGAACACCCCACAAGAGCTGCAGGTTTGGAGATGCTCTGACCCAGTCATCTAGCCATCACAATTTGGCCCTTGCCAAAGTCGCTCAAATCCTCACGCTGCCCATTTTTCCTCCTTTCTAACACATCAACTTTGAGGAAAAAAACGTTTACTTGCTGTCGAATATATCGCACCCACTGCTGTCAGCTAATAGGACTGCTAACTAGCTAGTGGCAGCAGCTACAGTTAGCAAAATGCAACAGTCCACCAGTAAGTTACTTCCTGTCTTACAATAAAAAAAAAGTTGGTGTTGCAACAATCCCAGACAGACCAGGAACACCCCACAAAGCTGCAGGTTTGGAGATGCTCTGACCCAGTTATCTAGTCATCACAATTTGGTCCTTGTCAAAGTTGCTCAAATCCTCACACTGCCCATTTTTCTTGCTTCTAATACCTGATCAGTGTGAATCATTCATGGTTTTTGCATTAATTTGAATGGCCTGGGTGGTTAGTATGATGTCATCATGTAGACTGTCTCTGACTGACTTCCATTGTCCCTGAAAGGATTTCATAGAAGTTGCCCAAGGTTACCACTGGTGTTTATCACCTTCCTGGCTTTTGAGCAGTAGCTGAAGAAGTATTTACATAATTTACCTAAAGCTGTCAGTGACCACCCTTTTTACAGCAGGATATTGTGTATGTAAATTGAATTTAATTTTTTGTACAGAAATTATATAACGGGTTGATTAATTTTCTTGCTTTTGGTGGAATTATTATCATCCTTACAGATAGAAACATGATCTGCAAAGAAATTATCCTCCTTTAGGAGACATGCCAGGAAAACAAACTTTGACATCACTAGTCTTACAAAGAACAGTTGTATTTCCAAATCCTTCTTGCAATGAACACTAAATTGGAATCAACACAAATATTGAGTAACTTGTAAAGATCAAGTTGGCTCTGGTGGGGCCCTGGTGGTCACTACTGAGAACAGCACTTTCATTGGGTGTTTTAACCCCTCCTGCCCAGGCCACTGGTGGTAGTACTTAGCCCATTGCAGAACAAGGCACCAAACAAGAAGACACCAAACAGGAAAACAGGCTGAGACAAGCTGCACAAAGGTGAGATTTATGCATTTTTTAAGGATGAAGACTGACTGGTTAGTTTAAAAAAATGTAAATCTCCACATTCATCAAGGACTCTTCCCTGAGTTTTTCTATGGAACCTTCTGGGACTGTCAAACAAGCCCAAAACACTGAATGAGTTTAGAGGCCAATGTCTGAGGTCAAATTTGAAGTTGTGTTTTAAAGGTCCAGTGTGTTTAGTCTAGCTGTGAAGTAGCAAATTGAAACCAACTGTATGCAAAAGCAAAAAGGTCTTATCTAGAGCCAGAGTTTGGTTTGTGCATTCTGGGCTACTGTAGAAACATAATGGTTTAACATGGCAGATTCTGTAGAAGAGGACCCACTCCCTCTGTAGATAAAACGGTAACAAAAACACAACAATTCTTATTTTCAGGTGATAATACACTAATGAAAACATGCCTATGAATATTATATTCCAGTTCTGACAATGTATTCTCCTAAATGTTACACACTGGACCTTTGAAAGGTTACACTTCCCTCATGATTGTGTGTGCAACTAGCCTATGTAACTGGACTGTCTCATCTATTCAATTCAATTCAATTCAATTTTATTTGTATAGCGTTATCTAAGTTATCTCAGGACACTTTTCAAATAGAGCAGGTCTAGACCGAACTCCTTTTAACATTTACCGTCAAGCGCAGATGACCACCCACCTAGAGCGAAGGCCGTCTGTCCGAGGTTTCTGCCCTGTTTAAAGAAGGCAGTTCTTTCCGTGTGGCCCCGTCTAGTAGTGCATTGCTCGCG
>NW_023339740.1:1614719-1615228 GCF_004916995.1 Morone saxatilis | reverse complement strand
GCCTTGACCAGTTGGGGGAGAGAGTCTGTCAAAATGTATAGTAAGGAAACAACCCCAGGGAGGTATTAGTTTGGCACCATATGCTAGATCTAAATGGTGTACTGCTAAAATGTTAGCAACTCTGACTCATGCTAGTTTTTACACTTTTGAAAAAAAAACCTGGTCTCACTGCTGATTTTAGATCTGAGCTCCAGCTCTTCCAGAGGAAGCTGTACATTCAACAGGATCTTGTGATGACAATAACATATTCATTACCAGCTGTCATGATTTCTTTTAACGTGTTCAGAAAAAAAAAACTTCTTCCTTTAAAGAGAAAAAAACAGCACCAGCACGACCCAGCCTCCAATATCATCCTCTGGATGAGTCTCTCTTTTATCACACCTCAGACCTCCCATCACAGATGACTTCTCCCCTTTCTTCCTGACTCCTCCACATATGCGTTGCCTCTGCCCTGTCTTTCTTCCTCCTTGATCTTCCACGTGCCAACGTAGAAAACCTTAAGGCAGGGA
>NW_023339740.1:1612664-1614619 GCF_004916995.1 Morone saxatilis | reverse complement strand
CGGGGAGTGATGAGGTCAGAGCCTTGACGCCAACATCAAAATATGCTTTACTGCTGTAATAAATATTTGAAACGTTAGTTGTCTGACTGAAAGCATCCATATTGGACAGCTTGGGAATAAGACTCAACAATCAGCTATCTTTCTTGGCTAAGTTTTATTACTACAACAACAACAACAACAAAACAACAACAACAACTTACAAATACAAACTTACAAACTACTACTACTACTACTACTACTTACTACTACTACTACAACTACTACAACTACTACAACAGGGCCCTTGCACTCCACGCAACTCGGGGTGGGCTGCGGCCGCATCACGTGCCATCGTAACACGTGTGGACCACATGAAAATTTCACGTAAATCAGATCAAAATCACCATGCAGCGCTTACTTCCTGTTGCCAGTAGTTGGAGCTATCACTATATCTGAATATTATCACAGAGGTGTTCAGGGCGGGACTCTTATCAGACGTGAAGTTTCATTGAGATCGGATCATGAATGCAGAAGTTAAGACAACTTCCTTTTTCCTGGCGAGTCATCGAAATTCGACACCTCGCCACGGCGGAATGTCGTAAATTGCACAACTTTAATCTTGAATTTCTTTAGATTGCATTGAGTAAATTGGATTTCGATCCGTTAAATCCCTAGGAGGAGTTAGTTTAAATACAGATAGACAGATACTATTTATCCTGAGGGAAATTCAAAAATTACAGCTAAATCCAAAATGGCCAACTTCCCTAGAAAATATGAAATTTTTCGCCACAACTGACACGTGCGCTGCGTTTCATGAGTTTGAGCATTAGAAAGCCTCCAAACATGTGATTCAAAAGTTACTAAATTAACAACAACAACAACAATAAAATCAATACTCAATAAAAGCAATAGAAAAACAATCCATAATGGTACCCATGCATAGTTGTACACATCTTAACAGCAAGTAAAAATCCAAGCAAAGGCAGATACTTTTATAAAAATAAAAGTTGTGTAATAAACAAAATAAAATTAAAACAAATAACAACCAATACAAATTTAACTGTAGCAAGTCTCTCTACTACTGTGGGTTCCTTCAGCACACAATACAGCACCACAGGTTAGTTCATCAACATAAATTTATTGACTCCTCAGCCACACACACCGTCAATACAAAACACTTAGCTTTACAGCTCTTCTGAGGCTTCTCTAGCCCTCTTCCAAAATCTATGAGAGTTCATACAAGATGTCCTTTCTGGTTTGTCTGTGACAGCCAACCCAGGTCCAGCACACTAAGAGAGGTGAGTGTGATTACTCAATGGGTACCAGCTGAGATCATCAACTCACCTAGTGCTGCTCTCACAAGCCTTCCCCCACCACCATCTCCCTCCTGCAGGCTGATTTGCTAAACCACACCCACCTCCACACAGACTTATAAAAAATGGCTATCTCCACAATACAAATGTGGTACAGATTCATCTGACATGACAATGCTAAAATAACAAAAATATGGTCCCATTTTGTTTTGAGCCCAGACCGTGGAACATTTGAGAGCAGCTGGTCATCAGATCTGAGTAAACTTGGTGCAGAAAATTGGGTTATACGCCCAGAAATATAAGAAGGTGCCATGTCATAAAGGGCTTTGAATGTTCTCTTGAACTGGATTCTGAAGCATACAGGAAGCCAGTGTAAGGAGGCCTTTTCCCCAGTTTTTCCCAGTGATTTAATGTCCCTTTAGATTTGTTTCCCCATGCTGGACTGTTTTTCTGGTTTTGTCTGCCTCATCCCATAAGCCTGCTATACAGCGTTTTTGTAATAAACCTTTTGAACTGCTCAGTTTTGCCTAGTTATCTGATTTGATCCACTTGTTCATATTCCTTGTTACCTTGCTTGCACTAACTGTGACTGTATGTGTGGTGGACCCCAGAAAGAACTGCCAATGCTTATGCTGGTGATAATGGGGATCCTAATAAACAAAC
>NW_023339740.1:1604744-1612564 GCF_004916995.1 Morone saxatilis | reverse complement strand
CACAGGAACTCCGGGGAAGAAGTTGCAATGCTTGAGCAAGCATCTCCACAGGATCAACTTCTTTAAGTAACTTCATAAGTAGCAGTGCTGGCAATATTAGCAGAGCAGTAAGGGAAGTACACTTCCAGTCATCCAGTAAATCATAAACTGGGCTACATTTACGGAATGCCTTGCTGTTGTTATTGCCATCTTCAGTTTCCTTGTATTCAGTTTTCAGATTTTGTATTTTTCCTTGGAACTGCCACGTGACCTACGGAAGCCCCTTTTCCTATGGAACCCCCTAAATTGTCTTGTTTTGGTAGGTTCCTTCCAGCTTTTCCTTGCCTTGAATCTCTGATCTCTGCACTAATCAGTCTGGATTTGATGTTGTGTTATGAGTGACACAAAAGACACTTTGAAAGGTCAGAGCAATCCCAGACTAAAGATGGCACCTGGAGAAAAGCGCGTTTTATAAATCATATTTCAAACCCACCATTTTTCTTTCCAAAAAATGGGGCCTTGGAAGCGATTTGCAAAAAATTTTACATTTCCATTTGTGTCCAGACTTCCGTACAATCTTGGATATGCCAAAAAAGCAAACTTTGGGGCTGGCAGTCATGAACACTGCTTTAGTTCTGGGACTTGATTTTTATTCTCTAGATTTATTAGTTATTATTATAGTCAGGGGGGCCTACTGACAACACCAGCTCCCAGGGTCACAAGAACGCACAAACCCTCCACCACAATGAGGTAGTGATATATTATAATAATTAAAAAAAATAAAAATTCTAAAAAGATTTTAGTGAGTGAATCAAAAAAAATATAAATGTGGAAAAATGTATGGAATGTGTGAAAGGAGCCCTGTCGAGTTTTGTCCGCTCTCAGACATCACTGATCCTGACTTTCACATCTAATTCTAACTATTACCACAATTTACCACTCGAAATCTGCAAATCTCAAACAGTGCATCTTCAAATTTACACATTAAACCAAAGCCGCTTCTAATTTTTAGCCGACGACTGTATATTTTGACTGCTGAGGACTTTTGCTAGCTAATCTTACCAGCAACTGTAGCTAGCATAAGCTGAAGACAGGAAAACAACTCTTTCCCATTCAAATGATAGAGAATCAAATGAAAGAAGAGCAAATAAAAATGCTTTTCTAACCTAGCAGTGCTGTGATTCTCACTATTTATTCATGGGACCCCTGCACAGGACCGGTGATACTCAGGAAAAGAGCTGATATGCTGAGGGGTGGGACACCTATGGGTGTGTGTGGTTAACAGGACAAGGGGCTTTCTGTTCTGATGTTATAAAACTGTAAATGGGTTTGTCCCATCTTATCTTTCTGAGCTCATTAAACCTTGTGTCCCATTCTGTGCCGTCTGCTCTGAGAATACTGGGCTCCTGTGTGTCTGCAGAGTCAAAAGGAAGTCAGTTGGCTGCAGGGCCTTTTCATATTCTATCCCCTTCCTCTGGAATATCAGACAGTCTGACTCAATTGAGTCCTTTAAATCCAAACTTGAAACTAATTTCTTTGCCTTAACTTTCAATGCTTACTAACTGGTTACTTGGTCCAGGCCTTGCACCTGATTACTGATTAATAATTTCCGGTACCTGACCAATGGTGTAACTTCATCACTCTGTCAGGGACAGACTTTCATGTTTATAGGGCTGGCTGCTGTGGTCTGGCCAAAAAGGTGATGAAAGAAAAAAAGAAAGATACTACAACATACTTAGTGATGACCACTCTCAACACTGCAGCACTGTTTCTACTGACCATTTAGAACCCATTTTAACTTCAAGGCTCAGTCTGATCTTGCAGCCTCTCTTTCAGTCCAGGAGTGAAAATGACATGTTTTTGTGTTTTCCAATCTCCAAAGCAGACAAACAAAGCTTTGCATCTGACCGTTCAAATATGGGAAGAGAAAAACCGTTGTGGCTGCAAACAAAGCTCCCTGCTAGCTTCACTCTTTCCATTATCCCTCTCTTTAAGATAAGTGGGAGCTGGTGTCTGGGTGTCTGATACTGCCCAAAGACCAATCCTATGTCATGGTGCCATCTGCCAGGTGCAAAGGAACAGAAGCTGTGAAATGTCTTTTGCACAACATGAATTACCAGAGACATAGTTCCTGTTACACCTGCAGGAAACCTGCATCATTAACACCTTATGCAATTTACCACATCTGTGAATCACAAACAGCCCTACAGAGAAGCCTGACAGTTGGTTAGGATGGTGATGAAGCGCTGAAACCTTCTCTGGGGACCAGGAGAAAATGTGTTTATGAAGATGTGGCTGCAATATGCCTCTTCCTGTATGTTGTTTACAATGTGCTGAGACAGCAGGGAGCTGAAACAGTTGGATAGAGGGAGGGGCGAGGAAACAGGATATATTAACTGTTCAGGATCTTTGCACCAAGTATATGTTGGTCTGAATTCTGTTTCAGAAGCTCAGATTATTGGCTGGAAGTGTCATGCTCAATGGGTCCTCAATAAAGAATATGGACAATGTTAGGTGACTGACAGTTGGGGCACTTCCAGGGCTTACATGGATGTAAAACTCCTGGTTAAATCATCTTTACAGTAAGACTTGCAACTGCAGTAGAATATATCTGGTTCTTTGATAAAGTCTAAGGTACAATCCTGTGGATATAGAAATAAAAGGAGAATTAGGAACAATTCCAGTTTGAATTTGAAGCATTCTATATTAGTTCAGCTCTGTTTTATACCTCTGATATTTTCCCTTATAGAATTGGCAGCTGAGGCATTTGGGTATTATAGTATTTAAAGTTGTATTTGTACTGTAGTTCTTCTTTTCAAGGATGTTTTACCCATCAGGCAAAGCCGGCAACTGCCCTAGGGCCCCATACCTTCGGGGGGCCCAAAAGGTTAATTGCAAAGTTGTTAGGGTATATGCACCCACTAATTACAGTGTCAATTTAGAAGTTGCCTTCTTGAGTTTTTGAGCACTACTAATAGAATGGAGCAATGCTTTTGTGAGCTTGTCTAGTTTGTATGTTGTGCATGTACACAAGGGCGCACATTAATGCACACAAGCATGTGGTGATGCAAGTGTCAGGAAGAAGACTGCTAGCAAGTAAAAACATAGATGTCAACAAATATCAGCTTTGCAAATTTTATAAGGGGGGAAATGCATTTAACACATTTGTGGGCCTCAAGGATACACACAATGCCAAGGTCCTTTTGATTGGGGGCTGCAGTCTTGTAGGGACTCCCTACAAACTCAGTATTTCACCCTGCGGCAGTACTTTATGTCCTGAGTGTTGTGTGCCTAACTTGATCTTTGCCTTAACCCCTAAGATTAAACCTATACCTCACAACTAATTGTAACTTCAAACAGACATGATTTTTCACTTTTTGTGATCATCAGTTTATGAAGATGTCTTCTGGCATAGCTCCAACCACGACAAGACTTTCTGCTGATTTCCAAATGACTTTTACTTGACTATTGATAAATTCTCATAACCTCATCATCAATTGCCTTTATTATTTTTATTATGTTAGATTTACACAGAAATCTGAAGTTAGGAGCATCAGATGAATCTGATGTGGCACACTTTACCAGCCCACCATACGAAAAAAGTAAGAGAGGGTTAAAATAAGAATACTTAAATGTTCTGCATGAGCCAGTGTGTCTTGTCATTGGACAGTGGTGGTGGTGGTCATTTTTGCCCCACAGCCCCCATGTGTGAATGCCTTTCTTAGACATTTGAAACCTTTACACTGATGGTTATATTAGCGTAGAGGTAAAAGACAAAAAAAGACTCCCCAAAGACCCCCAGCCCAAAAAACTTAATAGTTCATTTGAATTCTGTCTCAATTGCTTGACTAAAATAAAGATGTCAAGACAGTCAAGTAAGCTCCTGTCATGTATGATTCCAACACTCTTTGTGGATTATAAATATGCTTGCTTTTTATTCTTGGAAAAAACCTTTAACTTAATAACCTTTTTAGTAGAGTGTTTGTTTATTTCTCTGAATTAAACACAATCATGTAAAAGCCTCACATGTGAAAATCATAATTATGTAACAGACACAAACTGGGACTAAATCTTAGCCAATACTGATCCACCCTGAACCCTCTTCAGGTTAGCTGAATCTGTCTTCTGTCAGCCAGTGTGAGGACTGATAGCCCACCAGGGTGACAGTGCTGGCCCTGGGCTAAAAGAGCCTCTCAGGTTTCTTAGCAGGCTTTTAGCCATCATTAACATCAGCAGTATTGATCGTGCTGCTCCTAGCAACAGATGGACACAGCCTTAAGGGAAAGTGGAGTCTGGCCTGTCTGTCATTCACCACCTGGGAGTATGATATACTGTAAAACATGAACAATGCAGGACAGGGCAAATCAAGTCTCACCCTTGGATCTGAGACTGACTTAACAGATGCCAAAGAAGGGTAGACTCTTTGCCATAGGAAATGCATAGGTGTACTGATAATGAAAACCTTCCAGTCAGGTGGTCCAGCACCAGGGCCCTGCATGGGGATAAGTTGGTCATGCTGGCTCACTGATATGGCTAATGGAAACAGAACAAGTCTTTAGTGAGTACCCACTATCCTACCAGAGAAATGCCATATAGTCAGTGTGTGTAAAATGTACTTAAATAGGTGTAAAAGAAAGCTTAGAATTATATATTATAGGTAGTTTAAGGGGTGTGAAAATGTAAATGGAATTTGTTGGATTTGTAAGTGTATATTAATATTCACTAATAACACAAAATGTCTTAATGTTTCTTTTGTTGTCTACCTCATAACTAGGTAAAAACCAGGCTAACGTAACTAAAAATCTGGCTCCTTATAGTTCCCTTCTCTGTGATGCTTATTCATATAATATTAGTTGATTAAAATGAGCAAACAGTATTCTATAGTTATCCTGGAACATTATGTATTATAGTTCCTCACTCAGATCGCCTAAATAAACCTTGTGTAAACCGTGTGTATTTTGTTTGAAACTCAACTGTTGGTAGGATGAACTGTATGACACTTCAAAGCTACATGCATACAGCCTAATAATGAACACATTTATTGTTACTGTGGTTGGTAAATATGCAATAATGTTAACTGTACATGTAATGAACACTTTAACTTCTGAGAAGATGAAAGAAGATGACTGTTTATAAGCTTTCCTGTCAAGAAAAACTCTTGGAAAATGTCCTGGAAAATGTCCTGGAAAATGTCCTGGAAAATGTCCTGGAAAGTTCCTGGAAAAGAGTGGGAACCTTATATCAGGTCTATAGTACTGAGTACTGCTGATTCATTAGTGGAGTTGTGTGTAACTGGCAGCATGAGTTTGTGATGTCAGAATCCAAGACTGAATGTGCACTCTGCTTGTGTGCAAGCGCTGTCTGTGGCATCATTGTGTGAACTTTTATTCAGAGGTGTGTTGACGTAGGCAGGCTTGTGAATTTATCCCTTGGGCTAAATATCTAGGTGCGTGCATGTGTAGGCCTACGTGTGTCCAGCAGTTACTGAGTTCACTATTTGGGTTCATTGCACAGTTTTGAATATAATATGAAATATCCATCAAATATGTCACTTGTCAGCGATCGTCAGGTTAATAAATGATAGAAAAGAAGAAGGAAGGAATATTGTTGGGAACCACTGCCCTATATTTCTGAGCACACTCACTGAAAAGTCGAGCACCCAGTAGCACCAGCAAAAAGAATCCCTGGTGCCACGACTGTCCTCTGGTGGGACTTAATGTCAGTAGGACTCCCTGCGACAGTCCTTGGCAGAATGCAACTGGAATAAAAGACACAGAAGGTGAATTACATTTCTCTACACTGTCACATATGGAAACAACCGCCTTCAAACTTCATTTCATCCTGGCAACTTGATACATTTGTCACTGCAGTATTTCATTAGATGACATATTCAATTCATTTGCTCTTGTTGCACAAAACTCTTTGTAAACCTCATAAATCTGACACCACAGCAGACCTGCGCACACACACACACATACAAACACACACTCTACAGCCAGATCGGGGAAGATGACATGTGACAGTTGGTGGATGATTTGTGGATGCTGCTGGCTCACTTGTGTGCATGCAGAGCCCAAATGAAAATGAATAGGACGCAGGGAGCACAGAGGGCAGACAGTGGAGTGGTGTTGGGGGGGCTGAAACACAGACAGGGGTGATGGGATGAGCTGATGAGTATAGGGTAACCAAATAGCCAAAGGAGGGGGGCAGAATTAGTATTTTTTTCATTGATTTCCAGTATATGACTAATACTTTACATTTATTGATCATTTTTGAGCAGGCAGTGGACAGTAACAAGCCACGTTAGGAATAGCCAAATATGTATGCTGCAAAAAAAAATGTTTTCAAGTCCAGGAAGTGACACTCATGAATGAATCATAGTACAAGACCAAAGTTCACATCTTGGTTGCCATGTGTAGGTTTCGGTTAGGTTTAACTACTAAACCTGTTGGTTAAAGCTCTGCATTTTGTGACATCTTCACATTAAACTATCCCAAATGTTTCCAAGAATGTTCAAACTCAGAGAAATCTGTCATTTTATTCAGGTAACGCTGCGTTTCACCGGGCGGCAATGGCGTCATATCCCCTTTGTGCTGCATCAGCGTGTGGTTGTCTGCCAGAAGCTGTCCATACATTGATTTTTTATCCCAGTTTGAAGCCACATTTTCACCATCCACTGTTAGATGATGGATGTATCCTGTTGGAATGTATCCTCCAATTCAGCACAGAACGGAGTTTTAAAGGAGCAAATGAAAAATTAGGATGGATATTAACTTTTAAAACCACTTTGCTTTTGAAATCTGAGAGAAAAAGAATCTGGACTCCTTCCCAAAAAAAAAACAGTGCTACGAAGTCAAACGCTCTAGGAGGACAAGTGAAAGCAGCAAGAGAAGGACGACGAGGGTGTGTGTGTGTGTGTGTGTGTGTGTGTGTTTGTGTGATTTGAGGTTTCAGATTCTCAAGGTTTTTTGGAAGTTTGAGACCTGAACAGATCTAAGAGGTCAGGAAGGGATTGGTTTTAAAGGAAAAAGGAGGCACTACACATCAAACAGGAGTGTAAAAGAAGGAGTGGTCGAATGGAACATAGCCAGAAGAAATTAATTTGAAACCTTTCATTGGCAACCACTCAGGATATTTGATGTCATCTTGTACCTCATTGAAATTAATTGTCTATGACTTCATAAGCACGGACAGAAAGCGTTTTGGTGAACCACTGTGACTCTAAAAAAAATTTTTCAAATGTAACAGGAGACACAGGAACAGTGAACTATCTCCCTGATGTGTGTATATATTAGGAGCTAAATATTACAGTATGTGTAAATATGACTACTGTTTAACTTTCTGTAATGTTTATCCTTTAAGGTGCTTATCAATTTTATTTATTGGGTGTGAATGTTCAGAACTATATAATTATAGATGATATGATTTTTCGCTAGAAGCATAATCATGAAAGGTATGAAATGAACCCTGAGCCAGGAGTCACTAAGGTTGATGGCATCCCCACCATGGCAAACCATTAATTGGAGTTGGGAGCACACAGCTGATTGAAATGAGCTAATTAAAACACAGACAGACAGAAAGACAGACATCCCCATTCATAGAAATTGACTATTCCCACTTTTCCAACTAGAATACTACTTCATACCAAATTAAACCTAGCAATTCAGTTTAGCGTAACTGATAAATTGTGATATGCTGAGTATTTATGTTTGTATGAGTACTAAAATATTTCATATAAAATAATTGTTTTGGTACAGTGCAATTTTAGACATCTTTGGAAAATCTAAAATTTAATTTAATTGAATTCAATTTATTTTGTATAGCGCCAATTCATAACAGAA
>NW_023339740.1:1603917-1604719 GCF_004916995.1 Morone saxatilis | reverse complement strand
ACAAGAAATTATCTCAGGACACTTTTCAATAGAGCAGGTCTAGACCAAACTCCTTATAACATTATTTACAGAGACCCAACAGTTCCACCATGAGCAAGCACTTGGCGCGGTGCAAGGAAAAACTCCTTTAAATTCTATTCTAAATTTTTACAGGGAGCCAGTGCAGAGAAGCTAATACAGGAGAGATATGATCTCTTTTCCTAGTTCCTGTCAGTACTTCGTGCTGCAGCATTCTGAATTAATTGAGGGCGTCTTAATGGACTTATTGGGCAGCCCTGATATTAAGGAGGATAAAATCAATGATAAAGATACAAACAGACGATACACAGTCTTTTAATTTAAAAAACAGATGAATTTGGCATATTTTTGATTTGATATAGGATAATTTTATTTATTAGTGTCTGCAAAGCACAACACTCATACTTATTTAGTGTGCCTACCAGCACATACTTCCTCATTATTAGTGTGCCTGCAAAGCACACTACTTATTATTCCTCATACTTATTAGCTAAAGAAATTTTGAGTGTGTCTGTTTTTTTAAACGAACTAGGTATTTAGTGTGAGAGATGTATGGAGATTCAAACTTTTGACCCATTGATGGGTTAAGATTAAATATTGTATTATGGGTATTTTGAATGGTCTGTTGTAATGTTGTATGTTATGATGATCTTTAAGTCTCATGAAAGACTGATATTATAATATAAATATGTTTACAAATTAATGTATTATTTTATAAATAGGCCTAAGCTACTAAATTGCAATGTAATTTATTAGTTGATGTTTTTTATTTTTTTTTATTTTG
>NW_023339740.1:1595662-1603899 GCF_004916995.1 Morone saxatilis | reverse complement strand
AGGAAAGGTGGGTAGAGAGAGAGAGGGGATGACACAAAGGGCCGCAGGTCGGATTCAAACCCGGGCTGCCGCAGTAACTCCGTATATGGGTCGCCAGCTCTACCGAATAAGCTAACATTGCACCCTATTAGTTGATGTTTTAATGGGCAAAAAAAGAGGAAGTATAAAAAATTATTTACATATGGTGCGCCCTGATAGCTCACCTGGTAGACCTGGAGTCCCATGTACCAAGGCTGAGTCCTTGCTGCAGTGGCCGTGGGTTTGAGTTTGATTTGTGTAAAATTCAGTTTTAAAAGGAGAAATAAATAGCACAATTCACAAATTTTAATCAGGGTAATTCCTTCCCCATTTGCATTTCCATTTTCCCTGCTGATTTTCTTAGCTATTCAGTTCACTTACCTTCTTCCTTTAGCCTCTCCATTTAGCCTGTCCATGACACTCTTGCCGTAGTAAAACAAGGAATTCATTTGTAAACAAATGTATTAATGTTTTTATTGTACAATTTACTGTTAATTGATTGAAATGCCTTATTACTATTTATGTGACACTTGTGGTCCTCCTTAGAAGTGCTGGGCAGTATGATATAAAAAAAAAGTAAGATTTTTTAAGATTCTGGCAATTTTATGTCTAGGGGCATGTGTAAAAATGTAGTTGTTACTTAGAGTTAAGTTGTAACTTCTCTGCAGGATGCAACCACTTTTATTTTTGTAATGTATTAATCACAACTTAGTAATAATTTATGTCATAACTATAAGTTTGAACTTACGCACAGCTGCTGCCACAGACTGTAGGTGTAAATGAATGATGGCTGAATTCCATTTAGCTGCTTCAGTTTCAAGGTCTTGGTATTGTGCATGTTGGCTCATTGTCATGTCTTACTGGGACAGTTGATTAGTCCAGAGTATTGTTAATGGTATTAGTAACAAGTGTTTTTCTTCCTATAGGTCAAAATGTGATTATACACTAATGAAAACATACCTGATTCTGAACACTAACTTTGTTATATAAGTAACATCACTTTCTAGATTAAATGCTTTTTACTAGGCATTTTGTTTTCACAGTACAAATAAAATTACATTACAAAATTAAGTGTCACTTAAAATTACTAAAGCTAATTCATCAAGAATGTTATTTTAACTTGGAGTTTAGTTTTACTTAAAATCTTCGATGTAATCAGTTTCAACAGTTGAGTTGAATGAACTTATCTGGTTTTACAGTGTACATTTTCACTGGATTTTTCCCAGGGAGGACCCAGTGTTTACTTCAGCAAAAGAATGTCACATGTTTGTAGTATTTTTTTGTCAGCTTTATTTCATAATTCTATTTTCCTTGTTGTAATGCAGTCCCTCCCTTAACTCTGAGATCCACAATCTGCACTTTTCCTGCCTCCTTTCACTTTTCCAACGCTGTTACTGAACTGCTCTTGAGCACGCAGGCTTATTGTTCAGCAGGCAAAACAAGCATGTGAATTATTGCTGATTAATTAAACACATATCAGTCTCACTTGAGGCACTGTGACAGGAGTGATTACCAATTAGCTGGGACCTGATCTTGCTGGCTCTGCATGCTGTCTGTTGCTGTGCGTTGTCATAAGAAGGCCCTGTCTGTCTAATTGGTGGCACTTTGTATGTTGCCTTTTCCGCTGTAATGACCCCAAGGGTGAAATATGAAATTATAAAACCTACAACACAGTCAAACCTATTCCCCTTTTAAAATGAACAATTCCTAACATTGCTGGATATGTTAGACCTCAAAGTTTTGACTAATGAAATAGATTCTGAACCATTCAGCTAGTTAAGAACTTCACCACCAATGTCTCTAGATGAAAAAAGACCCCCAGCATTTTACATGATCTCATATCTAAAGAAATGACATCAACAACAACAATACAGACTCGAAGGTTGGGAACCAGAGGAGCGTAAGTGACATGTTGAGCAAAAATATATTATATTTACCAGATGAAAGCTCTTGATGGCAGTGTGTAAAGTGTGAAGGAGAAACTACAGTGGCTGCAAAACACGCCAGCACCCCTATCTAGCTTCTCTGTTTGGTTTGTCCGTTCTGGGCTACTGTAGAAACATGGTGGTCCAACATGGTGGACTCCACGGAAGGCGACCCGTGGCGTCTGTAGATAAAACAACAGCTCATTCTAAACAAAAACACAATGATTCTCATTTTCAGGTGATTATACACTAATGAAAACATACCTGAATATGATATTCTATTTCTGACAATAGATCCTCCTAAATGTTACACTGAACCTTTTTTTTCTTCCAGTAAATGTTCAAATATTGTTCATGAAGTATATTTTCATCCCGATGGTTGTTTTAAGTTTTAATAAAAAAAGATCGAATTTAATAAACAAAGACAGGACAAAGTATAGTAGTAGTTCATTTCTGACAATAATTCCATTAAAGAGACACGAAACCACTGAACATCTTTATTTATTTATTTATTGATACAACTAATTAGAAAGAAAAATTAACGGTTAAAAGAGAAAAAAAACAAAAAACTGTACTTTTATTTGTGTTGTGGCTTTTGTATTCGGCCTGACACCTCTGGGCCACCGTACATTCAAGATAAAAGTAGAATTAAATAAAAGGAAAAGTATAGCCGAGTTTTCACAATAAAGTAAATTATAATTCTGTGTAGGTGTAATATTATTCCAATCCATCTCCATGCCGTGTTTAATTAGAGGTCTCTTCCCCGCCACTGGTCCCCAGGGAGCGGGGCTGTGGAGGGAGGCGGGGCGCTGCACCTGCCGCTCCTGTGCTTCACTTCCAGGCAGCCGAGCGGCCACAACAAAAAGGGGCACAGACCGCCGCCGCTCCGTCTGCGTCAAGTTCTCCGGGCGCAGCCAGCCAACTACAGGAAGTGAGTAGATTTTGCCTTCAAAATAAAAGGTTTTGGTTTGACGCACTGTCCTCCTATAACCCATTTACAGTCTTTAAACAAGCGCCCTGTGTCCAACTATAAAAGTGTGTGAGTATGGTGTTGACAGACGACAAAATTACCATTATTTTGTTTTTAAAAGTCTGACTCCTAAATATGCAAAGAAGAAACAAACATTTTAGAAACCTTTGGAAACTATTTTACACGTTATTCACAGCTCTAAAGTTGAAAAGAAAAAAAAGAAAAAACAAAGAAACAACAAAAAAGTGCTGTCTCTTATTATTTATGAGCTTAAACTCAAACAATCCAAAATAAAATGATTTGTTTCGTCTTTGCTCCTTCTGATCATTGCCATATCTTTGAACACAAGTTAGACAAACCTGGGCAGACGTATCCCTGATCAATGTTTGCACCCATCTGAACAGAAAGGGCCTGGAAACCATCTGTCTTACACAACTGCAACAACGGCTAAAGAAGGAGCCTGTTCTTCACAGCAGTGCAACGGCAGCTCATTATGCTTCATTTTGACCAAAGGCAGCACTGCAAAGGATAACCAGGCTGGCAGCAAATTACTGATGAATCAGAGGACGTTTCATTGTGGAATACCGATACCGGAAGTAGCTTTGCTGTGTTTTCGCGGTCTCTTTCATCGCGGACGCTGATGAAAGGAGCGACAGAAGGTGATCGAAATAAAGCAGGGATGCGGAGGAAAGGAAGAAATTAGAGACAGAGAGAGAGAGAGAGAGAGAGAAAGAGAGAGAGACTGTTCCGTGCTTGAATGCGACTCACCTAAAAATTCACAGCGTAGATTGAGAAGAAAAGACGAGGAAGAAAGAAAGAGAGAGGAGAGTAAGACCGCTGTGTGAAACGAGCCCGGGTCGCTACTATCATCCGAAACACGGTGTCTGTTTCACCGACGTAGCGAGCAGCCTCACCGCGCCTCCTGCGCATAATCCTTGGCTCCGCACTGCTGCTGCCCGCCCGGGGAGAACTCTACCCGCATCTCCCAGCAAGGTAAACAAACCCACACCTCTCACCGAACACTGTTATCTTTTCCCCCGTCTTATTTATCACATTCCCGCTCTCTTTTTTACCATTAATCGCTGAAAAATATAATGTTGTTGAGAGCTGGTGTCGGCTGTTTCCCCGGGCTAACGCTACAGTATGAATGGGTACCCCGCTCGGTACTGTTGTTGACGCTATAGCAGGAGTGTACCTCGGACATGGCGGTGAAGGAACTTCATATTAGACCAGGCAATTTTAATTTCGCTTCGCCTTTCGGCAAACGTACGGTACACCTCAACATGATTTAGGACTATGCAGGACCTTCAGTGTAGCTCTTGTTGGCTTCGGCTCAATGAAGTGGCATTTCATTTAGTTGCATTTGAACCAGGATCCGGTTTAAGTCTTCTATGTGAACTGACGGTTTATTTAAATAGGTAAGGTGCTGCAGTAGTATGTGGAACGCACTAAATTGGCTCATTTCACTGAAAAACCTGACATGTTCATTTAACTCAAAACATTGTTGAAAAAAAATAATAAATAAAAACCAGTAAAAGCTACTTAATCGGGAATGTTTGCGTAACTTAAAGAACTAAGCTAGTGTCACTTCAAATTCCGAGTAAAAACTGCTTAATCAAGAAATTGAGTTGGTGTTTTTTTTTTTTTTTACTTAAAGGTGCAGTAGGTAACTTTTCTCAAAATATGTTTTTGTCTCATTAGCTGAAATTTTCACTGTGTCCTGACGGTAGAACATGAGACAGATAATTTGTAAAAAAAAAAATATCTGGTTCCTCTTGCTCCTCCTGACAAAAAAAAATTCTAAAAACTACCAGCTTTAAAGTAACTTATTGTATCACAGTGTGTAGTTTGGTGTGACATCCATACAAGATACATATTTGTGAGCTTCATTATGCATGCTAGGGGCATTTGAGGATACAGTGTAGTGAGTGTGGTAAGGACCTTCATTACCACAGTGCTGACACATTATATGATTACTGGAGAAAAAACATATTCAGTCAGACCTTTTTCCTTACGCACAGTACTTTAACAGTCTACAATATAATAATTGCGCAACACTTATTTCCAGAAACACTGCTCTATTGGTTCACGGTAGCATATTTCCACCATGGTGACCTTAGCATCCTCTCTGGCATCTGAAATCTCTTATTCTTTTAAAAATAGAGTATAAGAATTACCAATGGAATATCAGATTGAGCTTAGTTATATCTGAATCAGATTGCCGCTGTTGCATTTTTTTATGATAAAGATGTATTATATTGGGTTTCACTTACTGATGGCTCACTGTGGTAATGTTATAAACGGGAGATGATACCCACACATCCTCCTTTAAAGCAGAAATGTTTCACTTTCCACCTGCGGTCGCTCTCTGCCACAGTGAGAGCTCTAAGCAGTGGTTCCCAACCTTTTTTCTTCAGGGTGCTCTTTTCTATCAGTGAGTAAACTGACTAAGTGACAGATTCAGTAGTTGTTGTTGTTGCCTTTAACTAGCGTCAGTGGAGTCTTTAATGTTAAAACTGTTAATGGCTGCCATAAAGACAATTATTAGGTCAGATTAGACTCCAATGAATGTGATGTGAATGAATGAATGTGCCCTGCACCATGTGGTGCCCAGACACTATAGGTTTACAAGACACTAATATTAATATTATTTTTAATATTAATAATACCCATTATTAATATTAATATAATATTAATACACATGTATTTATACAGCACGTTTCAAAACAAAGTCACATAGACGTAGATGGCCAGGACCAGGATTAAAAACATTCCAGGAGGGAATGAGGCAAAACAAAATGTGAGCTAGAATAAAAAGGGAAAAAAATTAGTAAAGATAAATACTAACAATGAAACAGAAAATAATTTACATAGTGTTAATTAACTGCACAGGGCAAATACATTTAAACAATTAAAAAGATACAAAATTTTAAGAATAAAATACCCATCGCTAAACATGATTAAAACAATATTTTGTAAAAAATACCTACTGCAGCTTCATTAGTAAAATATATGAGACATGATGGAAATTAAACGTGCTAAAAAAGGTGATTGATGTCCCTGATTCAGGAGGCAGGGAGTTCCTGCAAGATGGCCACATGACAAATCATAAAATATAGTTCCACAAATTCACAAAGAAAACATGTCATAACATTCAGTTTCCATGACAGAAATGTCTTATGTTGGACACAGTGTTCTCTGTCTTATTTTTTATGCATTTCCTATAAATCTTGGAAAGACAAAAAAAATTGAAAAATGAAATGAAATCCATCCTCCACTACACCAAGATCACAAAACACACAGGAATACCTGTATACCTGCCTATCTTAATTGCCAGTGGTGAGGTACCAGTTCTGAACTGAGTACACTGGGATCTCTGCCCTCTCTTTAAATGAAATATTATACATGGTTCTGTGTGCTAGCCTGTGTCCTAGCCTCCTAAAAATCATTCACTCATGATTCAGTCATATCAAGTACTGTAGTCTACGCACAGTTAACCTGAATTTAATTATTCATAGTTTAGATGTAAGGGAACAGATCATGAGACATAACAAACTACAAAAAGACACCAACATGGAATTAGGGATGCACAATTAATCACAACATTAATTAAAATCACATTATGGTCGAGTGCAATATTCAAATCACAAAGCTGCAATTTTTTGATAAAGGTAAAATGAGACAAACAGCGTTATAATGACATACTGTAGTGCACAGTACAGTAAGAAAACATTTTAGATTTGTTTGTTTAGTACAGACCCCAACAAATGTGACATCATCACATTTGATGTTTTTTTCGTTGAAACCAAAAATTGTGATGCAAAAATGATCATTCCCATTAATCATGAATCATATCATAATTGCAATACCATTATTTTACCATATTGCATACAGCCTTTGAATGAACAATGTTTTGACTTTTTCACTTTTTAGATGATACATTTTCTGTAAAAAATAAAGTAAATTCTATTTGATTTGAACTAAAGGTATTAGAGGAAAACTGTAGTTAACTGTAGGTAACCCACTTGAGTTATCTGCGGCTGCAGTGGAAAAATAAGCTGTGGTGAGAACAGCCACAAAAGCGAGCTAACGCATAAATGCTGACCTCCTAAATTATATGCCCATTTATGAGCAAGTGATGTACTGTACTGTCAAGAAAACTCCTGGAAAACTATTTGTTAAGACCTGCATCCTCCTCCTCTGCAGCTCCCCTGACTTTGTTGAGTTCTCTCGAGGCTAAGGGGAACGACTGTATGATGAAACTGGTTTGGGAGGATCATGATACACATAAGCCCGTCCTGACATAATGAGACCATGATGAACAATGCTGGATTTTTGACTTTTTTAAATAGGGAAAATTATTCCTTCAGATAACACTAGTAGGTAGGATGGTAACGGTATGATATTTTCATAGTATAATAACCGACTTACACAATTATTACTATTGGCATCACAAAAGCTGCAGTAGGTAACGCTTATAAAAACTAACTTTTTGTCATATTTGCTGAAGCTTTGCTGAAGAATATTACATGAGACAGATAATCTGTGAAACAAATCAGGTTCCTCTGGCTCTTCCTAGTGCTCCTAATGGTATTGTTCGCGCCTGAACAAAAACAACCAATCAGAGCCGAGAAAGACTGAAAAAAACTAGGTTCGTAGCACAGAGGTAGCTGAGTCTCATTTCTAGCATTGATATTTGATGATCTGGGAATGAGACTATCTTTCTTGGCTCTGGTTGTTTTCATTGTTATTTTTATAAAAGTGTCCTACTGCAACTTTAAAGGAATTAAAACAAATGGGTTTTTTTTTTTTTGGTTGAGCAAATGCTTCATTATAATGTCACAAAATATTACATCCTAAATTTCTTCCATATTAGTGCATCCTATACCATGGTATCATACAGGGCTGCAACCTACGGAAGCGTATTGCATTCACTATTTAATTTATTTTTTGGTTTGTTTTTCTGAGTAATTATTTGTGTTTTTCTGAGTAATTTATTTTTTGGTTTTAGAGAGCATTTGAAACAATAGACGCATATCATCTTTAATTAGAGCTCGATTATAACGGGAAACAAAACCGGATTGATCAAGTTTTATTTAACTTTGGATCGGGTTTTAAGACACGGGGAGAGATAGTTGCTGGGAGTAATAGTCCTGTCTTATAACTATAATTAGAAGATAATTATCATTAGTTTGTTGACTTGACAATTAAAAAATCTTAAAACAATATATAGGCTTTTTAACATAACCACATCACATTTTAATGAAAATAGTAAAAGAGTTCTGACCATAGACACATAAAAGATGGACAATGTGTCTCCACTT
>NW_023339740.1:1591372-1595562 GCF_004916995.1 Morone saxatilis | reverse complement strand
AGTCAATACGCTTACCGTAGCTGACGTTTAGATGACTCCATGTCTCCATATCAAGGCTCCTATCGATCCACCAGTTGAAAGGACCAGACTCCATCTATGGTTTATAAGACATGCTTTAAGCTGGAGTGGAACAGTAAAGCCTTCACTCAAACCTCTCTCAGTCAGAGAAGATTCATGTCAGTGTGCCCAGATTGCTCAACGGCTCTTTGTGCTCTAATAAGGGCTGAACCCAAAGAGGTCAATCCCTCCATCTCAGGGAGATATGAACCACGCAACCCTGCCACGACTGCTGAACCTCTGTGCTTCTCCTATGTGTCAGATTATGTGGAGATATGGAGCCAACAGAAAGGAGAGTTCTTTGTTCTGCTCAGAGAAATCAGCCTGATAGCTGCACATATGCAGCGGACACGGCAGCTGCTAAAATTCCACAGTCAAATTCCACAGCTTAATGCTTTTATATATTACACAGATGAAATTCATAGATTCTCCCTATAACACAAGACTTTGGGACTTTGTCCGCTATGTAGTTTGGTGGTGTGTGCCAAGGCCAAATATAGCTGACTATAAGTTCAGATCTCGTATGAATTAAGAACAAATTACAGGTAATGTAAAATACCATTATTCAGTGTTATAATTAATTAATTAATTAATAGTCTTTATGAAAAGACCATCTTTAATAAAGACTATTTTATGCTTTATACTTGGGGGAATGAGGAAAGATGGTTGGAATTTGGTCTGATTGGTCGGTGGAACATCTGGTTACATGTCATCAGTTCTTTGTTTAATTACAGATTGTGGGACCTGTGGGACATATGAGATTCAGATTTTTTGGCTTTGTTGAAAAGTGTGATTCAGTAATTCAATAAATTCTGTTTTATCATCCAGACCTTGAAGAAAGAAAGAAATCCCCAACTGAAAGAAAATCAGAAGAGATTATTGAGGACATGTAGATATATCCAAAAAGTAACCTTTCAATAACTTCTTGAAAACCCCACCGTCAGTGTGCAGTGTACAGTGTACTTTATTATAAGATACTTGTTCACGTCTGCTCAGCTTTTGGATTTGATAAATATTTGACTGGCTGCTTGAAAGTTTTATCTCCTGCTTCTTCCCTCTGTCTGTCTGTTCTTGCCTATGATTTTTTCAGCCACACACACACCATCTACATCTATGGTATACATCTATTGGGTACATTTAGTGCCGGTTTGAACTCTTCATCTGCAGTGAGGGGCTGCACACTGGGCTTTAGCCAGAAATATCAGCCTGCTAGGATAGTCCCAGAACACTCATTAGACAAGATGGAGTGTGCAGTGTGTGTGGTCATTCCTCAACTTGCCTTCTCCCTCTGATTTCATATAGAAACACACACAAACAAAGGACTGGCATGATATGGCACACTCAAACAGATGTGAGGGTAAATGTTTGTTTTCTTGAACAAAATACAGAAGCAACACTTCTGTGGCCTCTATTACCTGTTCAAAAACATGTCCATAATTCATTAAATCAGGGATCTCAAACTACACATTTCCTGCCCTCTAACCCTCTCCCTGCCGCCTTCAATGTGATGTCAAAAATATAATATAATCTCGCCTAGAAGATTATTACTATTATTTTTTCTAGTTGTTTCATATCAATTTAAGCTTATCTAATTCAAATAAAACCACAATTCCATTTTAAAAAATGTATTTTGTTTGGCGCAAATTAAAGGGAAAGGTTAAAAGGTGCCTGCAAATGCAAGAAGAGAGCAGGTTTTTATACAAACAACCAAGTCAGTAATGTCAGTGTGTGTACCTGAGATCACTTATACAGCTACAACTTTATTTATAAATTATGAGCATGATAAGGTTGTATTATGATGTTATTAAAGCATTAGACTGAAGATAACTGCTGCTCTGCAGAAAGCCTGTCTCTTTTTTGCTAGCAAGCCAAACTATGGGCCAATGGCCATATAATGTTCATTTGAGGCTCATTTCTGCTTAAAATATCAGTGTTCATGTTATTAACTGAGGTGTGTAACATTGAGGAGGATCTGGTGTCAGAAATGGAATATAATACTCATAGGTATGTTTTCATTAGTCTATAATAACCTGCATACAGGAATTGTTGTGTTTTCGTTACCTTACAATGAGCTGTTCTAAAGATACAGCGGGTCGCCTTCATAGAGTAGCCTGGAGCAAAAAACCCAAACACTGACTCTAGATAGGGGCAATTGGGTTTTTTGTGTGTTTTTGTGGCCACCGTAGTTTCTCTTTTGTGCTTTGAAGGTGAGGGTAAAGCAAAGTGAGTCTGGCACTGAGACTTCAATTTACACTTTTCAGACTAAATCAGAAATATTTTTCAGAGGCAATCCTCCATCCAGTGAAAAAACATTCCGTTTTGGCAGAATGTGTTTTTATGTGCCTATCCTCAGCAGTGCAGTAATGTTGATATATGTCCTGCTGTTTTAGTGTAGAGCTCCTGGTCAGTGCACAGCAAGTCACACACACTTAGCACTGGACTTTATATGCACAAATCAACACTGTCAAGTTGGGGGTCATGCTTCTGTAGTCTACTGCTTCTCATCTCACCTGACTGGAGCTTTCACTTTGTCATAGGGAATGGAAATTAGAGGTGTGTGTGTATATCCAGTGTGTGGGGATGCAGCGTGCACAGGCAGTTGGTTGGTCTGTATTTTAGCGTTTAAATATTTGACTTGTATGAACTGTGCATGTATTTGTCAGTGTCTGGGGTGACTCCCTGGAAGGCTCCTGGTGTTTGGGAAGGGTTGAAGCTGTAGATAGAAGCCTTCCAACAGCCTGAGTCCAAATTAAAAGTCAGTGAAGTGCAGTGCAGACTGCTAATAGCAGGAGAGTGGCTGGCAGCTATCACACTCATGATGTTAGGTGAGCTGACGCTGCACTGCTAACCCACTGAGGATACAGGGCTAGACTTTCCAGCGTTATTAATAGTGTAGTGTCCTGTCAGCATGGAGGAGTTTGAATTAGGGCTGCACGATATGGTAAAAACATCATATTGCAATGATTTTAATAGATATTGCGATATGATTCACGATTAGTGGAAGTGAAAAACAACTATTAAAATCACAATGAAGTGACGGGGTCTGTAGCAAACATTTCTGTTTCATTAGTTAATATTGACATGTTGGGGTCATGAAATTGCTGGTGTTTATCTTATTTTTAGAGTGGAGACCTAACTTGCTGTAATCAGCAGTGATAACTAATCTGTGGGATACTGTGATTAGTTATGGGTTAGAAATTATGGGTTTTAGATTTTTGAAGGACATCGTTTCACATCAAAGTTGTGAGAGAAGAGTGAGCCTTTGACGGATTTAGTCCAAAAATACTTTGAATTCTCAAGTATATTGTATGGTTTAATTGTAGTGTGATTGTATTTCGCATTCATAAATCTTCTGAATGAATTAAATATGGACATTTTTTGCAGTTTGGAAAAATAAGTGCTATAAAAATTACCAGTCTCTTTTTTTAGCTACTTGTCTGACCGTTTCTGTTAAATGAAGGATTTACATTTGCCAAAGAAAAAAGAACATCTTTTCATATCAGGGTGATTGGAAAAGGGAGAGATTGCAATTACAATCTACCACCTGTGAATTTCCCATTATCCACTTTGAATAAAAGGCAGCTTTGTCCGTATGCTGACTGCAGATTTGACTGTTTTTACTTGGATGCTAATGTCCCTTGTAACATTCATTAAGATGAAGCATTTAGTATTAAGGTTAAAGCAGAATGTGAAGTGGAAAGTGGATGTAAACATCATATTCTGTTTACAGTATAACCTTACAAGGCTGAGAAACCTGGATAAGGCAGAAGGGATTTGTGGGATAGAAATGTACACATAATCCTCTTTAGTTTGCCCAAGCTTTCCTTGAAATTTTGCATTGTATCAAAAGGAAAAGTTATTTCCCTTCGATACTGTGTGACAGGTTTAGTTTTAACAAATATTATGGTATTTTCACATCATGTGGCCAAGAATTTCACATCCTCCTCAGGCTAAAAGGAGCTCCTCACTGGCAGAATTAGGATAAACTTCGATAAGAAGGGCTATGTTAGAGCTAACTTGAAGTGTTTGGTCTTAGAGTAATGAACCTCAGACAGACCCCACCTAGAGCCGGGGTTGTCTGAGGTTTCTGCCTCTTAAAAGCAAGTTTCTCCTTGCCGCCGTCACCAAGTGCT
>NW_023339740.1:1590206-1591328 GCF_004916995.1 Morone saxatilis | reverse complement strand
AAAAGTGTTCTGAGATAACTTCTGTTATGAATTGGCGCTATACAAATAAAATTGAATTCAGCCTCAGCTCAGTATCTAATTGTATAGTCTGTGGTCAGAACCTTGGTCAACTTTCTCCTTTCCTGTGTTTTTCTCCAAGGCAAAACACTCGCTAACTAGCTAGCTAATCTATATCAATTGTTGGCTTGCTAGTTACAGCTGAAAGCTAATGTTATCAAAACACTAGCTAACTAGCTAGCTACTTTACACAAATTGTAAGTTTGCTAGTTAGCTAGCTGGAACTATTGGGCTTTGGATTCTGTAAACTGGAGGATATTGATATTGTCTCCATGGTCTCTCCAGTCTCATCGCTCTGTGACACTTTCACGTGTTAGAAAACACGAACTGAAAATGACGTGATGTGACATCACATGCGGTTGTGGAAGTTGCTTGTCATCCCCTGCATCCCCCTGTGTGGCTTGATTACAAGTTAAGTTTCAAGCTGTAAGAGTTGAAGACAAAGTAGAATATGATGAAAATACTCTACGTTATTTAAAATTGACTCAAATTTTTATTTTTATTTATCATTGCAATATACTGTAAACTTGAGGTCAGCAGGTATTACTGTAATTGGTGCAGTTTTATTATTTTTTGACAGATAAAACGCTGGAATTGTGTCTCAGTTTACCACAGGGTAAGGGTAATACGAGCGGGGGTGGGAGGTGGTATAAAATAACTTCAGTGTCTGTATTCAGCCTTTTCAGTCCCTTCACTAAAGTCATAGCAGCATGTCAGCACAGGTAGTCTGTCTCTACAGTCTGATCTCTTCTGAGAAACACAACATGATGCTTGATCTTGTGGAAAACATTTATTTCCAGCAGCAGTGTGGCTCGGCTCAGTGTTATCAACACGTCTCTTTAAGTAGCCCTTCACAGTACTTGTCCTTCATTGATTTCTTTTGTTAGTACTTTATATCTCTTTAGTATCATGCAGCCCATCTTTTATTCCCTTGCTGCTGATCCAACTGAAGCCTCTCTTAAGTGTCTTGTAGACTCGCCACTTTCAGTAGTATTTGATTATAAAGCAGTAGCAAAAGCTTCTACAGCAGATGTCCTAAAATCCGACCAGTCATGTAGAACTTAA
>NW_023339740.1:1586653-1590181 GCF_004916995.1 Morone saxatilis | reverse complement strand
TAATAGAAATTCAAAAGTTATTAATTAATTTAACCAATTTTGAATATTATTTCACAAATGTACAACTTATGGACAATTGACAGATCCTCATTGCAGAATCTACATAATGACTCTCATAATACTCTCACTCTCATAATAATCAATTGTATGTGCTGAGGCAGAGAGTATTTGTCAACCCAGTCCTACACTGACTTCATGTCAAGTGACGTGATTTGAGTGGGCTCTGTGAGTGCTGCTGCAGTGGTACAGTACTTGGCCTCTTCGTACGTGTATCAGTGTTGTAAGTGTGCATAACACTTTAGTAAATGGTTCTCTGTTTAATGGGAACAGAAGTGGCAAAAGGGACTCATAGACCCACTATTGTTCCCTAATAATCAGAAACACACACAGATAATGGATGTGATTCTCCATGTCCTGATGAAATCAGCCACAGTGTGCATGAAGTCATCCTGCTCTCAGACGCCACGCTCCCCTTATCAGTGGATGGGAAACTAATCACTGGTTCGGGGTGCAGCGGGCAGCCTGGAGATTGTTATCTTTCTCCCTGGTTGGCTGCCTGGGTACTGGGTCTGGATTCCCTTATTATACACAGCCTCTTCCAGTTTTGTCTAAGTACTTAGTGAACAGTTCAGCATGTCTGACTGTGATCGCTAATTTTTTCCATCCATTAATGTTGCAGTAATTGTATTTTTTCCTTGCATGTGGTCAAATAATGAATGCCTTAAAGTAGTGGCAGGTACACGGCGTACGCTGAAGTGTAGGAGTTACCATGGAGTGCTAATTAGATGCTTGATCTGCTTGTTGGTCTAAATTAATATTTTTCACATTTTTATGGTACCTTTTGGTTGGTGCATCAGAACAAGATGCGTTTTGTTTTAAGCTGAGAAGCTTCTTTTTGATTAACTAAATTCCAAGTGCAGGCTTTAGTATTTTTTAAAGACTAATTATAGTCTATATACCTGTGTGGTAGTGGTTAGTGATCAATCAATCAATTTATTACAGCATAATGATTTGATGAGTCTGAGTACAGGAGGGTCAAAACGTGCACAGTGTTGTTCCTAAACATTCTCATGGCCGTTTTTTATACTTATACAAAGACTTTTTTCTTTTACACGTCCTCTTGGAGAAATTCTTAGACACAGTCTTAGATGTTAGGAGACCAAGTAACAGCAGCGTCCGTTGGAGAGGTGTTCAGGGCACAAGATAAGGATTTCTGTCTTGACGAAATGTAGCTATAAAGACAACAGCTGGCTTCAAACCAAGTGCTTGTTGTTGGTAGCTTTCCGAAATAGATGATCAGACAAGCATGCCCACTTGTGAGAAAGTAGGCAGGATTTGATCTCCTCTCTCAGAAACTCTTTTTTTCTGTCTTCACACAGCTACTTATTTTTTTGTACAGTTTTTGTTTGCACAACTGAGTGCAATGCTAGAGATTGAAGTTAGACTCCAATCACCTCATTTGCATGATTCACTGAGTCTTGCTCGTCTCTGTCGCCAAGTATAGCCATTCAGAACAGGTGAAAACGCATTTAGCCTAGTTATTCTGAAGCACACTTAAGCTTTTAGGGCATCCAGTCTTATTCATACTACGCCCTAGGATAATCATATACATTGAGGACAGAGTATTCTGCAGGATCACTGACACTGGTGAAATAAACTCATCAACTGACACAGAAAAATCAACGTATTTGACAAATGAGAGAATAATAGAACCACTCCAGGGCAGAAATACCGCCCCACTGTTAGAAATGTATCAACCAGAAAGGCATGGTCAATAGTGCTAAAGGGCAGACTAAGGTCAAGCAGCACTGTACTGATACACAGCACTCTCTTGACTCAGCGCCCATCGATAATACATTAGTCTAACCAGAAGAAGGATGGCTTAGTGCATGTACCTGCACTGAGGGGTTACAGTCAGGTCCTTTTTAAATGCAAAACTGCTTCTGTCAAAAAACAAACCAGGACATCAGCTAAAATGACTCAGCAGGTTAAAACAACAGCAAGAAAGGTCTAACCCAGCACACTGACATTTTGATTCCTGCAATAGGCAAAAGAGTCCCTGCTTGCTTTTTCAGATGGAGAATTTAAGTATTCTCAAAAAGATCGAAACCCCAAGGTGGGGTCATACACAGCTAACCTCACATTTGGTCTGAATGCAGAAGAGAATCCCTCTACTCATACTTTTCAAAGGTCAAGTATTTCTTTTCTGCTTCTCAAAAGGGTGACTTCACACAACAGTGCTTGACAGGAGAAATTCAACTCTGATACCTCATTTTACTAGTCCTCAAGCACACACACACACACACACACGTATCTGTGCACTCTCTTCACAGCGCATGCATAAGGTCAGTATGGCTCAGACGAACAGATCTGAGCATGTTGATGACCATCTGCATGGTATGAGAGATGGAGGGACTGAAGGGTTGTGGTTTTCTGGCTGTTCAGCTATTTCATGCATGGCTGCCAGACAAAGGAGAGCAGGGCAGCTTAGCATTTGACACCGTGCTACAGAGTGCAAGAGAGGAGCCATCACTAACTGCTAAGCTGAAGCACTGTAGCTAACAGAACTGAATAGTATGTAAACAACTGTGGGAGAGAGCTACGAGTGCTTGAGCAAAACTAGTGTAAGTTAAAGAGAGGATCACTGTGCAAAAATAGATAATTGAATAGGTTGAACCTTTGGTTTTGACAGCGTGGAATATAAAGTGGAAGGCCACTGATTAACTGGCAGTATTAGATAAAGTGGGAGTGAGCAGAGAAAAGATGACCACAACAAATCTTGTATCCAAAGATACATTAGATGCAGTCAGACTCCAGGTTGCTCCATCATGTGTGGATTCTGGACTTGGCACCAGCCACCATATGGCCATTACCATACAGTCACCTCCAACCACAGTGGGGAATATTATAATTAATGAAATCTGCAGGGTGAGCTGATAACCATCATTATCATTGTTTGGCATAGAACATCTGGATCAGCTGTGGTGGCTGGCTGTTAGTTTAGCAGTTACTGCAGCATTTTTTACTATCTGAGCACGCATTTTAAACAGTAGTATTGTCACGATCACGTTAATTTAATTGTTGGTAGCCAAAATCATGACCTACTTTAAAATGTTAAATAATTTAACATATAGGCTACATTGTCAACCTATTTAGAAATAAACACTGAGAAAATAATGAATAAATTAAAATAAAATAAATAGCTAAACTTAAGTACTGTAAACACTACTACTACTACTGCCTTTTTGCATTATATACCAGAAAAAAATTAGTTTTAATATTGGTACATGTTGGATGATATATATATGGCGTTACCAATATGATACAGATATGGCTGTGAGTTTCAAGCTTGGTTTATCCATGGCATCCCTATAATTACCATCAGGCACAGGCCAGGTGGTGGAATAGAGAATGCCTAAAACTGCCTAGTTTGACAGTTTGTCTATTTTACTGTAAATGGGACCATCATTTACTAAATGAACATCGTGATGTATGGAAGAAGACTAAAACTAGAGATTGAGACCATAA
>NW_023339740.1:1576753-1586570 GCF_004916995.1 Morone saxatilis | reverse complement strand
TTACATAGAATGCAGGTTTAAGATACTTCCATGGTGGCTTCACTCCAGACACAGAAGCTCTGTCCATTATATATATTGTCTATATAGGTTGCTCTAAAAAATAACAACAAGGAGCAATGTCTTGTATTACTAAAATACATTTTATTCTTCCAAAATAGCTTTGTAATTTCCTGTCTAACGTGACTTTTCAAAGTAACCTGGTTTACATACACCTACATCTACATGCACACAATCTATCATCCTCTCACAGCTTACTTTGTGGACTCACATGCAGAGCATTATCCTCCACAAATAATTAGTGTCCCTCAAGGTTGACCTTCAACCACCCAGCCTTTACATATATTTTTCCTTTATTTAAATGATATCGTGCTGCCCTAGTGTGTGTGTGGTCCTCGAGGGAGTGTGTGTTCCATCAGCAGATGTCCACATATCGAAAAAAAGCTGCATGGCCTTGGGCGGTCGTACTCCTTTATGGAGCATGAAGGTGACAGAGAGAGAGAGAGAGAGACGCATTGTTGACTGATACCAAGTGTGTCCCACAGTTTAATTGTGAATGTGAGGAGCCATTTTGGGTTTTTATTGCTTCTGCTGTCTTTAAGTGTCCCTCAGCACCTCAATGTTGTGAGATGAGGACAGCTAAGCAGCATCTTCAGATGTCTTAAAAAAAGCTTTGAAGCAGTACACTATGTTTGTTGATTACCCTGCCGGTCAGATCACCATTGGCTCCGTTGTAGGTGTAGTTTTTTAGTCGAATATACATTCAATACATTTTGTGTATTTTATTTTATTAGCGAGTATTAGATTAGCATTAGATGAGTTTCTCAGTGGTGGACAGGACACTCAGGCCACTTCAGTCAACATGGCTGCTGTGATACTATTAGTCAGTGATGTTCGAACCAGCCTTAAGGAAAAGTACCACTGTTTTCATATTTTTCTCCACACTAAAGCAGACAAACCTGAGACTTTTATTAGCAGGTAGTGAAGCTGGAGGACTGCTCGGGGGCAACCTTCTCCAAAGGCAAGAGCTGCTTTCTTACTGTTATCCCAGGCTGTGTTTCTGCTTCCTATTAGACACAGACAGAGAAAACAGATAGGTGGGCACTGGGAGGACAGCAAATCAGGCCCCGTCTGATCCAGGCTTACACTTAGCCCACGGGGATTGGCCACAGAGATTCTGTCTGCTATCACAAGTAAATGTCCAGAGCTGAAAGAAACTACAGCTTGACAGGAATTCAGAAGGGAAATGGTTCTGTTTTTCATTCGTCTTCAGGAAGGTTTTGCTGCTGAAAAACTGACTGTGAGGGGAACTTTTTCCCCCGAAGAAAATAATAAATGCAGTGGTGTGTTGTGTTGCTACATCACACATAGAATATTTTCATTTTATCGCTTTCCTTACTAACTCTAAATATGTCTTGAGGCAGAGAAAAAGTGACTTTGTGGTGGTAACTCTAAAGGCGGGATTGTATGACATAAATTCATGTTCAAATCTGCACCTTCTTTAGCTGTAGCATTAGTGCATCATTCTCCTCAGCTCTTCATCTCTTCTTAGCATTGTTTTTGTTCTCTTAGTGTCCTCAGTTTGCATTCAGATCTTTGAGTAAAGTTTTACAATGAGAACTTGACCACAATTTAATACCTCATATTTTAAATTATAAGCAAAATAAAAAGATGAGTTTAATTTCTCTGTCTAATCTTAACAAATGTATTTAGAGACCAGTTTGAAAGGTTTGATTTAGTAGGGTTGTAGGAAAATATCAAGTATTTTAGTTTTATTTTTTTTTTGATATTGTATCCATTCTCAAAAACACTATAGATTTTGTGTTTAAATTAGTTTTCTTAAAGTTAGTGTCACAATATATTGAATCGTAACCCCTGTATCGTGATGCGTATCTAATCGCTGGATTCTTGCCAATACACAGCCCTATTATCAAGTTCTGGTGCAAGGTGGAGGTAGCAAGACTGATAGTTGCATATATGTATTAAGCCCTAGACAACAGTCTAGGGCTGTACACAACATTTTTTCACAATAATTTCTATTGAAAATAATCCTCTTTTTGAAAAAAAAAATGATTCATTGATTAATTACAGGTGTTTGCCTCCCAAGTAGGAGTGCAAACTATTTATTTGACTGTTGTGAAAATGTTGTTTTTGAAAGGTTGAACTTCAACAGGTATGGACTGAAGCAGAATGTTTCATTAGATGAAAATATGCTGTGGATTTCGGGAATGATTACATCTATATTTTTTCAAAAAATTTTGACTTTGCCAAACCTCTAATAGTAGTGGCTACTAGTCTTGAGTTTAAAAAAAAGAAATGTCTTAGTGAATTTAATAGTGCATGGACTGAATTCTTCGCGTTTACCACCAATGAAAAAAATAAATAAAAAATGGACCTGTACTTGTATAGCGCCTTTCTAGTCTTCCGACCACTCAAAGCACTTTTACACTACGTGCCACCATTCACCCTTTCACAGACATTCACACAGCGATGACAAAGTCCATCGAACAGAAACTAACTCATTCATACACATTCACGACACCGATGCCTATGGCATCGGGAGCAATTTGGGATTTAGTGTCTTGCTCAAGGATACTTCAACACGTGGCAGGAGGAGCCGGGATCGAACCAACAACCTTCCGATTGGGGGACAACCCGCTCTGGCCTCTGAGCCACAGCCACCCCAATGTTGCTGGCCTACCGTATGCTTAATTATGGGATGCTTCCCCCTGGTGTACCCTAATCTTTACTCGCAATTTTAAAGGTTCAGTGTGTAACATTTAGGAGGATCTATTGTTAGAAATTGAATATAATAATCATAGGTATGTTTTCTTTAAATCCTACACACTGCACCTGTATGCATGTATGTTACTATGAACATAGGTAGGTTATTAAATTATTAGGGCATATAAAGGGCATATAAATCTTCTTAATAAAGAAGACATGGCGAATTGTTTAAATGTCTTTAAGCTAATTAATTCAATTCCTCCATAGAGATATTTTGTTCATGTAAGCAATCTTTTTCTTTTTTCTGAACAGACCCGGATTGGATGCCTCTTCTTTCTGTGAGAACAGGTTTTGATTCCATCTGCTCCTGATCTGTTTGTTATCCTGCTGTAATCCAGCTGGATCCAGATGATGAAGCGCTTACTGTGGCTGCTTGTCCTCAACTCAGTGGCCCTGAAGGAAGCTGCTGGTAAGTTCCACTGTAATACACAAAGTAAGAGTAAATGTTGGTGTTGATGATTAACATCAGAACCAGGTTTAGTTTTAACCCAAGAAAGAGTTAAAGGGTAGTTAAGGGTAGTTTAAGATTGGAACTTGGGGTTTAGATTGGGACTAAAAGTAAAACACCTTTGCATGTAACCAGTCAAATCATTAAATGATGGTCAGAGATGAGACACATCTCAACACATTGACCTTGAGTTGAGACCCACATTAGCTTTCTTTCTAATGTCTCTTTCGTTGAGGAAACACGTGTATTGTGTTGCATCTCAGCTTGTTGAACAAACAGGTTTAGATTCACTTGTTCAAAAAATCACAGTTCTGTTAGTTCTGACCTTTTTTATTCTTTCTTTAAAGGTTATATGAGATTTAAAACATTATATTTTGAATCTCAACACAGTTCACAGAACTAGACAGAGAGAGAGAGACAGAGAATGAGTTAAATGTGTGGGTGTGGTAAATCTGGGGGCCTTTAGGGCCTGTTTAAAATTTCATGGCTGTGGTTTTAGACAGCGGGTGGACGGGATTACATTTTCTTCAAGAAGACCCTTTTCCTTTTTCTCCATCGGGCCTTAGCATTGAAATACACCAATGTGATGAATGATAAATGGTTATCGTGTTGAGTTTTTGTTGGAATTAACAACCTCTGTGGTGAAGGGTGCACTTAACGCATGCTCAGTACCCCCGGGCTCACAATACAATGCAGACAATAATGCTGTTCATTGTAATCAGTGGTAAGCTCAATAATATGAATGCTCACACAGACATAAATGTGGAATCTGTCCGCACTGTTTAAATTAATATCTGCACAACATGAACTGATACGTGGATGCAGTGAAGCCGGGTAAGGCTTCAAATTATTGCTGTAGCAGCTGTAGCCATCATCAAGCTGCACTACTGAGGTGACATAGTGTCTAACTAAAGTTAACAAGTTAGTCAGTGTTCTATCACAGATATTTTAGCGTGTGTGTATGTGTGCTCTGACAAAGCTATATATACACACACTGGAAAAAACATTGCTCTGTACACACTCACAAGGTCTTGGAAGTTGCTTTTTTGCCCTCTGGCAAAAAGCCAGATGCAATATTTGAGGGAAGAAAGAAGTTTCTTTCAAATTGTGGCTGCCCATTAAAATCAATACACATTATACCTAACAGTTAGTCTGTGCAAGTGTACATAGTTTAACTCACCATCTGCTCAAAGAACATTCACACACTGCAGAATATACTTGCAGAAAGTACTGAAAAGACCAAAAGTTTACCATCCACCTGTATTAAAAATACTATTAGCCTGTCCCCCCGAAGATTTTACACACTTTACACACGACTTGTAGTTGTTAGTTCAGGCCGAGGTCGTCAAAAAGTGGTAATGATTCTGAATGATTCAAAACACGGAATAAATAACTTCCAGACTCATACAAAAACAATTCTTCTCAATCAAACCCACTAGAATTGTGTAGTTGTGTCTGTGTCTGCAGAAACCCTGCATCCCTGTAGTTTCTTATTTTGAACTGTCTTGACATTTTTGTGCATCAGCCATTTGGGCAGAGACCATGTTACATTGCTGTCTCCACCTATATGTCTCCTCTGCTCCCTGTTTGTGACATGGATGGTAGCTGCAACATAGCTGCAGGTCTGTTTGACCAAGAGCAGAATCCAGAAATATGGCTTCCTGCAGGGTTGTGCAGAGTTCACTTTTGCCAACTTTTGACAGAAAAATTATACAGATTCAAGAACAAGAATTTTAGTGTTGTTTGTTTAGTGTTGAGAGAACAGATTTACTCTCACCCTTTCCTTCTGTCCTCCTCCATCCTTCAACAGAAATACAACTCAGGTTAAAAACTCATTGTTACTGGGCCTTGGGCAGTCCCAGCAGAATTTCTGAAATGTCCTGATATGCCACTGAAATGCATAATTTTGTCACCCACACTGAATGTGACTTAGATTTTTTTTTCTCAGCTTATCTGCTCTTAAGTTCAAAGAAAAATTTATTAAATTCTCAATTATTTCCAAAGCATCATACTTGTACTCAAACACATAAATGAAACCAACGAGTATAACAATATATTGATACCTCAAAGCTGTAGCATAGGGATATCTTTCAGGAATATATCAGCCATCACTTTAAAACTTTAAACACTGTAGATATCTAAGCTAAACTAAGCTTAAACAGTCCAAGAACTGCTTTTCCAACTTTACATCAAACAAGGAAAACTTACATTCTGTGTTTGTAGCATTGTATATTTTATGCCATTTGCTGCTGGTGCAGTGTCCATGCTGAGTGAAGGTATTGTGTAATGATTAAGCTGTCTCCTCAGTGTGTCTGTGGTCAGTTTTACTCCTGCAGACAATAATGCTCTGTACGTCTGGCTTGAAAGATAGACTGCAGCTCCTTTCTGGAAACCTATGTATTGTAGAGTGGTTGCATAAGCCATTACCAGAATCTCTCCTACCACCAGGTACATCCAGAGAAAAGTTTTTTTTAACCAATTTATTAGTGGTTCAAGGATTGCTCTCTGACATTGTAAGTGCTAGACAATGCTTGTTTTTGAGGAATGGTTAAAATTACCAACGGACATTTTATGGTGTCTGGTCTAATTTTGTATGTAGATAAAGAAAGAGACAAAAAAGCAGAAGGAAATATTCTTAAGGAAAATGTGCGGTACTTATGTGGTATTTTAGTCAATTACATTTTGTAATCCTTGTATCCTGAAACTGCCTGACTTTACCTGATTACACTCTTAAAAAATGCACTTCTTCCATCTTCCATTAGACCTGCATTTGAAACCAGTTATCATAGACTATGGGGTAGGGTTATTCCTTTTTGGGCCATAAAGCATTACAGAATAAAGGAACACTGTAGCTTTTCACACTTACAATCACACTAACACACTGTACTGAAGAACATCATGAAGACTATTTCAACAATACTATTTGATCCTGGACCCATATATCCATTTAGAATCATTACATAGTTCTGTGGAAACCTAAATGTTGTATATATATTTATATTTTACTTTCCTTTTATCCACATTCATGTTTGTTGCAATGGTATATATACTGTACATTTTTATATATATTGTATCTATACCCGTATTTGACGCACAGTAAGTGACAGGAAACTACACAGACCAAGGTAAGATTGTCAAATCTTGGGTGTAAGTCAGAAGTCAGGGAGTACAAAACCTTGATAAATATGGTTAAAACATAGAAAAGACCAGTTTCTGAAATGGTCCAGTACACATCAGTACTGGCACTTCTGCTTTTTGTCCACATGAGTACCCTTACTTCTGTACTGCCACATCTGTAGAGTATGGGCGTACCCACCATTGAGGTCACCAAAGTATGGACCTCAGTATTTTTTCTCCCAATAACACAATAAAAGTTGTGAAATAATTGCCTAAAAATAACTAATTGATACTTTGATGCCCCAAAGCCCCCCTAGCAAGTCACCTTTTGGACCCCGGTATTTCTAAAACTGTTTTTTGAGGTACTAACTAAATGGATGTGGGACTGCATCTCTGTGGTAACTTAATGCTATGAAAACAGCACTTAAAATAAAAACTAAAAACATCAAAAGAATTAGGGTAAGACTTATGTTGTGTTTAGGTTTAGAGTTGTGCTGAATTAGGGTAGGCAACTTTTTTGGTCCAATTCAAGCACTGAAAAAGACTGTAAATTGTCAGGACACAACTGTAGTTCCTCACCATTGGGAAGTGTCTGGCACAGTGTTTTGTGTGTGATTAGTGTGTTGTTAAAAATTTTGTTTCCAGGTGGTGACGTGTGTGTATCGGGGCATGACAGCGGGCCCGTGTTTGAAGAACAGCCAAGCAGTTTAATTTACCCAGAGGGCCTGATTGAAGGCAAGGTGACCCTGAGCTGTCAGGCCAGAGCCAGTCCAGCTGCTTCCTACAGGTGGGTAACATACACACACACACACGCGCGCGCACACACACACACACACAGGCTGTGTTGTGTCTCTTCTTTGATTCAAAGAGGACTGAGCTTCATCACAAAGATTAAGCTCATTGAGACCAAAGCTAATGTCACATTCTGGAACTTTGGGAAAATTTACAAGTCTACTCCTGAGTTCCATTAAAATTGACAAATCGGTAAAAACCAGGGGAAACCTTGTGGAAGTTACACAAAACATACCCGAGTTTACAAGTTGTGATATATACGTCTGATATACGTTTGTCTTGCAGATGGCTTGTGAATGGCACAGAGGTCCCGCTGGGTTTGGACCTGCGCTACACCCTGGTGGCCGGAAATCTAGTGATCAGCAGCCCCGAATCTATTCGTGACACAGGCTCTTATCAGTGTCTGGCCATCAACCGCTGTGGCACCATCATCAGCCGAGCAGCTAACCTAAAATTTGGCTGTGAGTGAGAAAATAAGGCCTTTCAACCTTTTGACCTGTTTGAGCTGCCTGAGTGGGTCTCTGTGGCGGAGATAGAAGACATCTATATCTCCACAACTGTACTTACTATCAACTGTCTATTATGGCTGCTTCTGTTACAATAATCTTTTTTTCCATTACTTGCTCTTTTTCTCCAGACCTCAATGACTTCCCTCCGGACAGCAGGAGTCCTCAAACAGCATATGAGGGCATAGGAACTTTCCTGGCCTGCCAGCCCCCACCACATTACCCAGGTATCCACTGTATTGCAAGGTTACTACGTGTCCTGGAAAACCAAACACATATCAGACTAGTTATTAGGGGTGTTAAAAAATAGCGATACACTTTACACGAGTATCGCAATATTTTGTTTTGTGATATTGTCTCAATTCTCAAATGCACTGTATTGATTTTTGTGTTTGAACTTCTAAATCCTACATAGCAATGTTGAGGACTAGGATGTTCGATGTCACAGGGACTTTATTTGGTGGCGTGTTCTTTATTCTATGACAGTTTTCCTGAAATTATATATATTTTTTAATCACAATATATGGCAGTATATTGAATTGTAACCCCTGTATTATGATTTCTATCATATTGATCATTGCAAATAAACAGTCCAACTCGATATTTAGTATTTTAAACCACCTGGAAAATGAAAGAAACTGTTAAATACCATAGAATGCAATGTGCTGTCAGCTGGAAAATTATTTTCACTTCCATATAGTTTTCTTTCACTGAGAACTGTCATAAAACCAGCAGCAGGTAATAAAGGGGGATAGCAGGTCGGTGTTTTAAATAAGAAGTTATTAACCTTTGAAATAAGGGTGACTCTGCTGACTGTTTTAATACTGAAATCTGAGCACTAGCAGGATGGCATGATGGCTAAATAACATGATTTGCACCGACCTTTCCTCTCTTTAGCTCTCTCCTATCGCTGGCTAATCAACGAATTTCCCAACTTCATCAAGAAGGACGATGGCCGCTGGTTCGTGTCCCAGGTATCGGGGAACTTGTATGTGGCCAAAGCAGAGCCCAATGACACTGGGAACTACTTCTGCTTCACCACCATCAACATGGACATCAGCACCAAGAGCACATTCAGCAAGGCCAACCAGCTCACTGTGCTCCCTGACGGTATGATGGTTTTGCAGCTGCATGACTGGTCTACTAGCAGCACATATAGCTAAATATGAAATAGAGGACAGAGGGATATCTGAGAAGATTTGGCATGGTGTTAATTTTATTAGTGTCTTAAGTTAGTAACTTAGAAGAAGTAATAGAGGAACTGAGCTATTTAGCAACCCAGTGGTTATTAAACCTACTACAAGGAGTTTTTAACTGGTTATGAACAAACAACAAAACATCAGGGAGAAGACTGACTATTTTCATATAGTTTTTAATGTCTGTCACTGGGTCAGATTCCCTTGAAATCAAGGAAACAAGGCAGTAGAAACACTACCACTTTTGTCCACAGGGGCCGCCAGAATCAACACAAAATTAAAGGTCCATGTGCAGACTTTTATTAGGCCTGGTTGTCCTGGAATGTTTTGTGTATATAGTTGGATCACATACACAATTCAGTCAATACTCAACAGCTACTGAGGATTGATACCCAGGCCTAATGTGAATGTTAGTGTACTACAGTAATCTGTTACTGTTACAGCTCTACCGTTCATTCCACCCCATGATATAATGCTGAATGGGACACCCAAGATACTCACAGTTTAGCTACAGACCTTTTTCACAACAGCCATTTTAAAATGTAATAGCAGAATAAACACAGCTGTTGCCAATGATACTAATCAAGTTCAGTTCCAAAATGGCTACTGTGAAAAAGGGGGGCCTTGCTTAGGAGAAGTTCCGGAGAACTTAACATGTCCTCAAAATTTCATTGGTTCCATTATTGTTGGAACAAGTTGAAAACTTGGCCAGGACTAGAAGCAGACACTAGAGGAAAGGTCAGGTGATCACCAAAATCAGTAGTAACCTTTCTCTGGGGATCATGGATATGAACCAAGTTCTTTGCTATCTTGCCAGTATATGTGCACTGGTTTCTACATCACACTATACAAGTTGCTTACTTTGTTTGTAATGCCACAAATCCCGATGGTAGGCCCCGCCCCTTAAAATCAGATGTTCAATGAGCACAGAGAAACTTTCCACTTTTAGCAGATGAATGTGAAAACATTCTTCT
>NW_023339740.1:1574449-1576653 GCF_004916995.1 Morone saxatilis | reverse complement strand
CAAGCATGTAAATGGAGATTATCGCGGCCAAAAAAATTATCAAGCTCATTTTATTTATCGTGCGATTAGTTGATTTATCGCATATCGTGACAGGCCTATCCATTCATACCTTTTATTACATGTCTACAGAGATCCCTGTTGACATGTTTTATTTACATTGAATGCCTGCTATTGATAATGCATTAAACATCAGCAGCTTAAAAGTAACTATACTCTGAGTAGTTTTTGAGAAGAATACTTTGTAATTTTACTTAAGTATTTAACACCGGTAGTTTTACTTGTAGTTTGAATATTATTTCAGTAACGTAACAGTGCTTCTATTGTCACAGGTGTGGAACTGAGCAGTGGTACACATGGATTTGAACCCAGATGCAGACTAGCAGAGCAGAAGAAGTTCAATGGTTTAATAACCAAAACGTACAGGTCCAAAAGGCATTAATCTGAAACAATCACAACAAAGTAAACAGGCAAATCCAAAATCCAACAAACAAAGGAGAAAATCCCAAAACTGAGGAAGTAGTCCATAGAAACACAAGGAAACACAGGGGAGCATGCAGAAAGCAACACATGAACAAGGACAAACCAGCACAGAGTGAAGGAGACACAGGCAGGAGGGGAAACTACACAGGTGGACACAATCAAGGTGATGCAAACAATCTGAGGGGAAAAAGACAAAGACAGGAAGAAAAGTAAAACAAGCCACAAGAGGAGGAAAACTACAAAATAAAACAGGAAATAACCAAAGAAAACCCAAAACAATTACATCTACTTGAGTACAGATTTTCAGTACTCTTTCCACCGCTGTTCATTCATTAGATTTATAATGAAACTCAATACATTATGGTGGACTCATAATTATGTTGTATGGTACAAGAGTCTACACTGAGTAACTCGGCGGCATGTAAATCAAAGATGTGTGGAGATGTATTCCCTCTAGTTTGATAAGAAATAGCAGGAAACATGACCTTTTCTTGGTTTAATGTATTCTCTTTTTAAAGTAAAGTATTTGCACTTGGTAGAAGTATTCCTATTACAGAGATTTTTCAAGTAAAAGGGCAACAAGAACATTTGACTCTAACACACATTTGAACATTCGACGTGTAAAGGTAAACAGAAACAGCAGTGCTACAAGGAATATTTAAACATATCTTTGTGTGTGGAGGCAAATAGCACAGTAAGACAGTATGCTGTGTGTGTTACCTGTGTGCTGAGGGGCTGTCCGTTGCGGAGCCAGCGTACGGAGGGTCGTGGTTTACCGGCGGCAACACAGCTCCAATGAAGCTCTGAACTGATCTCCACCTCGGAGTCACTCATCACCTGCAGCCACTCGGGCTGAGCTGAAGGTTTAGAAGGAGAAAAATAAAGGAAATAAATAGATCATAAAAATAAGTAAATAACACTGATAAAACAGAGACAGAAACTGGATGAATAGAAATGCATTAAGGCCCTGATTGGAAGATGCATTGATTAATGACTAATATTGAGGCTTTAGTAAGACTGCCATTGTGACATTTCTGTAAAAGCAAGCAGGATGTTTATTCAGACATAAGATGGAGATGTTAAAGTACCATAAAATTAACAAAGGGCTACATGTGTGAAAGGGAAATAAAAACATCACAAACAAAACATCCTCTCTTTACCTTGAACATTGATGCGTCCCTGGTATGTGTCACTTCCCTCTGAGTTGTAGGCTTCACACTCGTAAACACCCTCGTCATCGAAGGAGAGTTCTGGCAGGTTGAGGGTGGGGCCCTCTGCACTGGAGCCCGCCTTGGACGGCATCAAACCGTCCACCTTCCTCCATCGCAGTTTTGGGACTGGACTATGAGACAAAATATAGAGAGAGGAGTTGGAGGGGACACCGTACAGGAAGAAGATGTGGTAATTTCAAGATGAAACAGCACAGGGACTTGCAGACATTATGCAATGATTTCAGAGCTTGAAACATACTTTCCATATGCAAAGCACTCTAACTGAGCAGTGTGTCCTGCGAGGCCGTAGGTCTCTGCTGGGAAGCGCACTTTGATGCTCGGAGCTGACTTCCTAGGATTGGCTGAAATAAAACATATATTCAGATTAAATCCCATTCAAATTGTGCACCTTTTATTTAATCTAAGAACAGGATGGGGCATTTGCACCGCTACTGTAGCATATATTACATTGTCCCTACAGTGTGCTGTATGAATGCTGTATGTGCAGAGTTT
>NW_023339740.1:1571041-1574424 GCF_004916995.1 Morone saxatilis | reverse complement strand
GAAATGAAATGAAACAAAGACAACAAATAACAGAATATGTGGACAGTATATGAATTATTACTATTAGGTGATTCAGGAGCAATGGTGGATTTTGTGATGCAGTAAGTTTAAAAATATTACGAGAGTAAATTTAGAACTACGAGGTCCTAATCGAAAATTCTCTTAAACTTAAAATATGGGAATCAAAGCTTACAGACAGACACCCAGCTCTTTTTTCATGTGTGTGAATCCGGCCGTGTATCGGAGAGTCAGCCTACTTTGTAAATGGAACTTGGAAGGATTCCAGGCCCTTGACTTTCCTCCTAGCTAACTGCGGCTTTGCATCACTGATCCAACAGGCCGAAGGAAGTTGCGTCTCGTCCCTGGTACCAGTGGCAAGCTCTTCAAAAGGCCTAGCGCGTAGTTTTACGCTTGAGTGCGTTGGAGGCTGAGAGTCGCTGGATAATAATGTTTTTGTTCGGCTGGAACGTTTGTAGCAGTCAACTACTGCGACGTCCTTCTGGCTGATGATAAATAGAGTGGTTGGTCTTCAGCTTTGATTGTAAACTAATTCAGCTTCTCGTTTGAAAATAACTGGGAGATGACACGCTGGCCTCCTCCGTATGCAATAAATCCAAGAGTTAGATTAAATTCACTTTCTGGAATAAGGCGACAATACTTGATATATATATATATATATATATATATATATATATATATATATATACTATATACTATATATTATAAAAGACTACAAAAATATAAAAGAAGAAATTCGTTCGTGTTTTGAGCTTTCACAAATACAGTAAAAGTACTTTAGCACCGCAAGTTATTACTTGAGGAAAAATTCAACACGTGTCGCAAAACGAAGTAAAGTACGGAAATTAAAAGTAAGAAGGAGAGTAAATAACGAGTGGATCCCACACTCTTTAGAAGGAAGAAAATTTAAGAAGGACAGAAGAGAGCAGAAGAGAAGGAGTGACCGGTTATCCTATATTATTTTTTCTTTAGGCGGAACTGGACGAGAGGAGCTGACCGCGCGCGTCACTTCCTCTGGTGATTTCCTGTTTTGAATTAATGAACTTTAATCAACTTGTAAACACATTTCAGGGATATCTAACCCTGATTACAATCAAAAAGGCACTTAATTACACACATTCTTGTAAGAACAAGCGTTTCCCCAAAAGTGTCCTTTTTATCTGTGGAAAGAGAGTTGCAGTCATAAATAAAAAAGAGGTGGATGACCACGGTATCCCATGCGTGAATCAGCAGAGACAGGCTTCTTCCTGTCGAAGGACTGCTTGGCACGGCCATCTCATCTCCTTTCCTGGGTCAAAAAGGTCAGAGAAAGAGGCCTTTCTGAACTCTCCTGGTGGAAACATAATCAAAATAATATGATGATTGGTTGAATTAAGAGACGGATAAACATCTCTATGATACGGACGAGGACAAGGTCCTACATTTAGGTAAAAGTAAAATAACAGACTGGAAAAAATACTCAAAGTAGCCCAAAAGGGACTTAATTATAGTAACGTAAGTTGTAATTCTTTACTTCCACCACCACCATCTGATTTGTAATAACTACAGAAGTTATGTGTATAAATGATCCATGTCATGGCCGGTTAATTACAATTGCACACCAAATTTCATTAAAAACAGGGGTTGTTATTATTTGTCTTATCTGAATCTCCCTCTCAGAGAGTGGAAGTATATTAATACTAATAAGAGCTGTGTTTGGCTCAAATTCAGGGAGTTCATCTAGCTGCTCAGCATAAAGAGACACTGAAGAGGAAGAATCCAGAGAAGAATGACATGGATAATATGTGATGTGAACATTTTACATTTTAGCAGGCTCAGTAAAAACGTACACAGTTGTGTTTCAGTTGATTTATAAAAAGAAACACACAGTCAGAGTCTAAGGAGTTCTCCCCTTTATTTAGTTTATTGGGACATTTTATTTCCCATACACCACTGCAAATGTATGCACAATACATGTATGGTTCATTTCACAGCCAACACATCTTTTTTACTTCCCTTAGCTCACTTCCTTTTCTCTCTCTTTTCCTACCTCCCACATTCCCTAGGACCGGGTGGAGGTAAACGGGGTTCGTCTTAAGATCAGTAACCTGGCCCTGGAGGATTCTGGGATGTACCAGTGTGTGGCTGAGAACAAACATGGCACTATCTACTCCACTGCTGAGCTCAGAGTCCAAGGTAGGCGCCATTATTTCTCCTTATATGAAACACAATATAACATGCCAATTTAAATGTATTTTTTACTTTAAAAAGGTATATTTTTGATTTCCAAACTAGATTTCAAAGTGAAAATATCATATTATACCCAACAGAACTGTAGACCTGTCAATAAATAACATAAAGTATAAGTGGACTTTCTCTGTATGCTATGTATGCTCTCTCCTAGTTCTCATTTAACAACATTCTGACCGTGGTTTACCTATTCCTCCATCTCCCATAATCTGATTTTCTCCATCTTACTCCTCTGTCTGTCTTCCCTTCTGCATCTCATCCATCAACCACTTGGTTTTCTACCTTCTGTGCTGTTATTCTGACGCCACCCTCCCTCCCGTACTTCTAGTTCAGGCTCCAGACTTCAGGCTGAATCCAGTAAGGAAACTGATCCCAGCAGCCAGAGGGGGGCAGGTGATGATTGAGTGTCGCCCACGGGCTGCCCCGAAGCCCAGCCTGTTCTGGAGCCGTGGGACAGAGCTGCTCACTAACGGCAGCAGGTAATTTTAATTTTTATACAAAATGTTGTGTATTTTCTTCCTGTCTTGGAAAACAAATACAGGTCATTTCACCATATTTTTATCCCTCATTTCCTGCCCATGGGTATTGGCCTAAGGAATTTGTCTGCAACAAAGTTGTGCTAGGAAGTGCACAATTTTTTTGTGATGATAAAATGCAACTGCATGCAGTACATCACTTGAGATGTGGAAGACAGTTGCTCCATTTCTTCTCTATTTCTGGATATTTTCGCAACAAATGTCTCACTAATATGTAAAATTTAAAAAAGCACTAGGATCTCCATCCACATAAGGCATCATTAACTGGGGTATTTGCCTAACACCATCAGTCCAACTACCCATGCTGCACTCACAGAGTCACTATGACTTGACAACCCAGTAATGTAACCTCAATTTCTACTGCACGTGTTTGGTTCCAATCTGTAGATTGTATTGTACCATTTATGTAATCCAATACCAAAATCTAATGTGTCTGCACAAAATCTCTTGATAGTGAGATCTTTGCTTCAGTCTCACTGTTCCAGGCCAACAGTGAAAATCACACCTGCTAGCAACTTCAGATCCAAGTGATAAATCGTCGCCAAGTGCTTGCTCATGGTGGTACTGTTGGGTCTCTGTAAATGTTATAAGGAGTTCGGT
>NW_023339740.1:1569276-1570979 GCF_004916995.1 Morone saxatilis | reverse complement strand
TTGAATTGAATTGAATAAATAAATGTCATCATCTGCAGGGTGAGCAAGCTCCTTGGTTTCTGCACAACCTGGGAGATGCAGCTCAGTAAAAAACAACTTTTAACTTGTGTCATCTGCTGAAAGGTTCAGAAAAACCCAAGATTCTTATTACTTGGAGATCAAACGCAATTTCTCACAGTGCCCTGTGTTTGCTTCAGAAGATTTATTGCTGTTGATTTCATCAGGTTCTGTCACAGCTGCATGAAAAGTCTGGTCTTTAGGTCTTTCGGTCCTATGTCCACCTTATTTTTATCTACCAGTGGATTCCCCACTGTCTGCATGTTTATCAAACCTTCTACTAAATGTCACTTGTTTGACATCTTTTTAAGGGTTAAAGGGCTCAACTTAAGAGGGAATTACTCTGTTACTCAATTCCTTTAAATCTTCAGTCTGTGTGATTGACAGTGTCTAATGGACCGTGCAATACTCCTTTAGTACAAACACATCAGTCACATTCAGTCATTCAGCGCTAAAGCAGCAGAGTGGCTACTAACTGTCAGTTATTCAAAGCTACAAACCGTTGAGCCAAGATGAGTAGTTGTGTGTGCCACTCTGTAGCAGGCAAGTAATACTTTTTCCCACAGTTTAAAATTATAAGTGAATATGTGAGATGTCTTTGATCAGCTATGCTTAATAGTATTCAGGCAGCCAGGTAGCCACAGCCTAATTCTGCTCACTAAGTGCAAGAAACCGTGTTCACCCAGTACTGTATCATCCCTAGATCTTTTAATTTAAGTATTTTACTTTTAATTTAAGTCATTGCTGAGATTTTGGGCTTTACAACAAAATGCAACAAATCAGGCAAAACTGTCAGACAATCAGATTTGGCCCAAAATCTAAGCTATTTGGCATTGAAGCTGAAAGCGGAAAACAAAGCTGCATTCTAACCGATCATTGCACTGTGAAACGGTGTGTGTGTGCACAGATGGACCAAAACCTGCAAGCTAGTTCAGGTACAGACAACCCATGCTGTAGTGCTATGTTACAAATGGCTGATAAAATAAAGGAATATAAAATGTGGGCTTCTGGTGGCCCCCTGGTGGCATACTGCAGTATAAGTCATAAAGCCCGCTGCCTCCTCGTCAGCAGATGATTTTCGGCTGAGCCCTGCTCGCCATTGAGTTGGCTGTTCGTACGTGCTAGATTTTGATACCATGGTGCCAACCACAATCACTACTGCGGAGACTCTGTCTACATGTGGCGAATGATTTATATGTTAATGCTACTGACAAAGACAATAAGTGTAGCTTACAGGTAGTCATTGCTGCCCTCTGGTGGTTGGGAGTATTACTGACTAGATACATTTACTTACTTTTATATACAGTAATTGGTAAAGTAATTCAGCTACCTTTTGAGAGAAGTATCACTATATTTCAATAAGTTGCCCAACACTGGTCCTAACCCAGTATAAAAACATAAATCAGTGTCTCTCAAACTCAAACCACCAGCCTCTTCAAGTACCACGATTATGACCACTACACTTTTAAGGTTCCCAGTGTGAAGGTTTGATAGTTGTCACAACCTGGCTAAAAAAAGTGTGTGACACAGAGGAAGACCACTCAGTCTGAATAGTTAACTCAATTTAATTAAGTAAATACAAAATAATCAATACAGTTTAATATTTCTGTCAGCAAATCATTATGTCTGCAATGTCTGTGTGAGTG
>NW_023339740.1:1566692-1569167 GCF_004916995.1 Morone saxatilis | reverse complement strand
GCTCAGGTGAGCTGCATCAGGGAGGAATCTCAGCTCCTCCCCTTACTTCCTGAAACAAAGAAAGTAAACAACCAAGAAAGAGGAACAGAATAAGGCCAACCCTAAGGCTGTCACATAGTATGGTTACCCTAGATTTAATTTCAAACTCATCAAACCTTTTTCGGAACCCTCCTGTCCTGTATGGAAGCATCTGTTATTTTTTCAAACTAATGTCTTCAGCTTTCACCTTTCAACCATCTTATAATTCCCAAAGAATTGGTTTTAAAATGGCAAAGTCAAGCTGTGGATTTGTCTTGATCACTCACATGGTTTCTTTTCACTCTTGTAAAGTTCTGCCTAGTAGCCTCACCACGTCCCAGCTTCTATCGTCAGTTAGGTTAGAGAGTAAAATGATAGGAATGCTGGATAAAGCAGCAAAACTGAGACCTAAGTTGTAATCAAGCTGAATTTTCCTTCATTCTAAAGTGAAACGGATTACTTGTACAGCGGCAGTCTGAATGTTAGAGCTGTCGGCTGGTTGACCAGCTGGGAACATGTGTGTTCCCAGTAACATTCACTTTTCAGAGCGGGGAGCCAAATGAATGTGCAGCAGGGTGCAGCTGGAATAGATATCTAAAGGTTAAAGCATGTGGGGGGAATATTTACCTCAAAATTCAAAACACTTTATCACTGCTACACCACATAAAGTGAGAGCTGACACACAGGAGGTGGATGCAGTAACAAGAAGGCCTGTACAACGCAAGTCAGTACTATGTCTGTGTCTCCTCAGAGTCACAGTAACTCCAGACGGAATCTTGTGGATCCACAACATCAGCAGGGCAGACGAAGGGAAATACACCTGCTTTGCTGAGAACTACCTGGGCAAAGCCAACAGCACGGGACACCTGTCTGTCAGAGGTACATTTAAATAGGAAAACCTGAGAGGGATTTTTTATTTGTTATTTGTGATATTTTGACTTCTTAAATGGGAAGAAATGTGATAATTTATTTTTTTTACCTTTTGATTGTATAATCTTAAATTCACTGAGATTTTTCAATCACCTGCTGGATTCTGTATCACTAGGGCGCTGATAGGAACCCTTTAAGTACATGATTGTAATGCTAGTGTGTATTAGATAGCGGTGAGCAACAGTTTTCTGACCACAGTGCTTTTCAGAAAATTCATTCAAATCATGTGTTTGATCTTGTTTGTTTTCTTTTTGGAAAAGTCAACCAGAGTGGATAGATAAATAAATGATATTTCAGTTACTTAGTTACAGACTAAATATCCGTGCATGCTTTATCAACTGTGCAACTCCTCACTTAATTTCTAACTCCTAATATAGATTAGTCACTTCAGCAGCAAATAAATAGTCTTCTGAATAGCCACAGTATTGCCATCAGTACTGTTGACTAGCCAACTTGACCTCCCCAATATGGCGACTGCGCAGACTTATAGCAATGGCATACAGCAAAGGCCAATGAGGTATCTGTGTTTCTATATCTATGGTGCCACAGGCCGAAATTAACTTCTATTATACTGATGCAAAATGGTACCAGAAACTTCCCGCATCACAGTATCTCTCTCCCCCCGCCACACTCAGATTATGAGAAATAATAATACATATTTAAAGAAAAGAATTTCCTCCCAAAAAAAACGGCATTAACAGTGATTTATCCAGTCATTAAAAAAAAGTTTAATTGTGTTTTGCTAGAAACATCTAGCAGGCCAAATTGGAGCCATGACCGTTCACAGCCCTGCCACCAGCTCTGATCTGAATTATCTTTGATTTTGTGCCCACACCACGCAGATGCCACTAAGATCACGCTGGCTCCCTCCAACGCTGACATCAATCAGGGGGAGAATGTGACGCTGCAGTGTCATGCCTCCCACGACCCCACCATGGACCTGACCTTCACCTGGGCCCTCAATGGTGTCCTCTTGGACCTGGAGGACTCTGCCGGGCCGTACCACCGGGTGGAGGGGGTAAGTAGTCCTCTGATGCACGATGGAGAGTAGTTGGTGGGGATGATCCTTTGTGTGTTGTATTGCACAGAGATTCTACGCTGCAGTGTGTTTGTTGAAATGATGGGTGGAGGATTTGGTGGGTTTGCGATGCAGTGGAGGGAGAAGGAGGGACATCACTGATAGTTGAGGCTGTGATGCACTCTCATTACTTCCATGCAGGCTTCAAAACATCAAACCACAAATCACAGCATGGCTGACCATTAGCAGAATCCACCTCAGCTTTGAGGTGTTGTTAGTGTCAATAATTCTGAAGAAAAAGGCTGCAGAAACACAGCTGCTCCTATGATCAATGCCTTTCTGTCTGGCTTCACTCAAGAGCATAAACAGTGTGGTTTACTGACCCAAACTCTGAAAAACAGTTTTCTGTGTTCTTGATTAAAGCTAAGTGATCAAATCACACTGTGATGTGGTGTGAAGATGTGGATGGTAATATTTTTTTTTTTTAAAGTATATTTTTTGGGGCTTTT
>NW_023339740.1:1565782-1566636 GCF_004916995.1 Morone saxatilis | reverse complement strand
GGGCCGCAGGTCGGATTCGAACCCTGGGCCGCTGCATTAAGGACTTATTAAGCCTCGGTACATGGGTCGCCAGCTCTACCCACTGAGCTAACCGGGCACCCTGGATGGTAATATTTTATGTTTTTATTATTGTCAGTGGTGGAAATAGTACTCAGATCCTTTACTTGTAAAAGTAGAGATAAAACTGTCTAAAAATACTCCATTACAAGTAAAAAGTTCCAGATTCAAAATTAGATTTGCTGTGAGTAAAAGGACAAAAGTATTATCAACAAAATGTACTTCAACTATCAGAAGTACTCATAATGCAATGTAGCTGCCCAGGTTCGATTCCAACCTGCGGCCCTTTGCTGCATATCATCCCTGTCTCTCTCCCCCCTTTCCTGTCTATCTTCATCTGTCCTATCACAATAAAGGCATGAAAAGCCCCCATAATATCTTTTAAAAAAAATATGTCAAAATTGTATTTTACTTGTAGTACAAAGTACAATATTTGAGTAAATGTACTTACATCACACCGCTGGTGAACCCCAAATGTTCTGCTCAACTGTTTGGTAGAGTATATTTTGAGTCACTGTATCTTGTTTCTTGTTAATTGAAAAATATATTGAACTCAGCGTGATTGAGCCGTCTCTACTGCTCAGTTTGTTATGCTAAAGAAATCCACTAGATGTCGCTGTGTCTTTAAGTAGCAGGCCCTTTTCAGTTAAGTGTACGAAATATCAGACTTTGGATTCACACACAGAACTTGTTTTTAAGACACATCCATTGGTAGTTTGAAGCTTTTTTAGGATTTGTTGACCTAAATGAGATTAACCCTTAGGTGTTCCTCGGGACTTTTTGCTACCATTCCGTTT
>NW_023339740.1:1565547-1565682 GCF_004916995.1 Morone saxatilis | reverse complement strand
CCACTAATTATATACTGTCAATGGGTAAACTGTAACATTTTTATGTTGTGTCCAGGCCCCCCGGGACCTCCTGGAGGTTTACTGGTGAAGAACGTTGCTGAGACTTCGGTGGAGCTCAGGTGGAGTCGTGGCTAC
>NW_023339740.1:1561392-1565404 GCF_004916995.1 Morone saxatilis | reverse complement strand
TGTGTGTGTGTGTGTGCACGTTTGGGTAGAATTGAAACATCTTATGGTCAATAGAGAATGAATTAACTTTCGATCTGTAAGTTTCACAATAAACAAACATACTTATATTTGATTGACTAAATTGATTAGGAATATTAAATATCATTGCCCACCTATCTCGTCTCCTCTGTGCACCAGACCCAGTTAACATCGAGGGGAACGCAGAGTCGGCTCGAGTGATGGGTCTGATGCCCTGGATGGATTATGAATTCCAGGTCATTGCCAGCAACATCCTGGGCAGCGGAGAGCCCAGCATGCCCTCACACACCATCCGCACACAGCAAGCAGGTGAGGGGCCTCAGTAGGCGGCACACACTCCTTGAATCCCAATGGCAACTGGTCCCTGCCGGTCATTTTGCATTTAACCAAAGTTAAATGCAAAAGAGCTACTTACTTACGCAAGTAGTTCAGGGGCAGTAGGTTTTTTTCAGTAAGCATATGCAGAAAAGTTTGTTCTGAAGTTCATATGATTAGGATCAAATAGAAACATCATTGTCATAAAAACTGCTAAATAAAACATCATTAAACTTAAAAAAATAAAAAAAGGAAGCCGGTACATTATATGACTGTTTATGAGCAAATGTCCTGGAAAGTTCCTGAAAAATGACAGAGAGTGGGGACCCTGTTCTGATATTATATTATTATTGAATATTGTTTCACTATGAACAGTTCTTTAAAAAAAGATTTAAAATCGATGCTATACAACCCTTGCCTTTTATCACTCATTCTGATCTATGCCTACATTACCCACGATGCAACTTGACCTCGATGACTTTTCTATTAAAGGCAGAATATGTCGTTCCAACCAAAGATGTTTCCGCCTATAATACTTTACACTGGTTCACTTTATAAATATATATATATATATATGTGGCCCTCAGCTCCCACAGTGGCCCCCAGTGGACTTGGAGGAGGAGGAGGAGACCACAATGAACTCATTGTTACCTGGACGGTGAGTGGTTTGTATATATCGTACACACATGGTTCACTGGAGATATTATTTGGGTCACAAATAAATGTGCAGAACTTCTTTCTCCTGCTAAATGCACTAATTTGATCTCAATTATAAAATATGTACATTGTTTTGCTGATGATGGAAAAGATTGTTAGGATAACAGTTAACTGAAATGCATTTATTTAGTCTTATTTCTAAAGTATTTCAAATGTGTACATTGTTTTACTGATGAAGTAAAAAATTAGAGCTTTAACTTTTTCTAAATGCACAGATTTTGTCTCATAAAGTGGGCGCATATTATTTTATTTAGTTTCCTGTATTATTACAGATTTAAAATGTGTATTGTTTTACTGATGATGAAGTTCTGCTTTATCAAACATATATCTCTTCAGTATGGGTATTACCTGTTGAAGAAAATATGAGGTGATGCAGAAATAGCAGGAAAAATGCTCAGGAACATTCCTTCTTCTAACTGTGAATTGGGTTGCCATGGTTTCAATTTGGAGTAATTCGTCCAGTCAGCATGGCCATCTAGTTAGCTACATCACTCTAGTCAATAAGGGTATGTGAAGTTTGGAAACAGAAAGAAAGGACATTAAATACCTCAACCTTGATTCAACCGGAAAAGTAGATTGTGAACGCCTTAGATCATGATCTTTGTGTCCGCCCACTCAGTGTTTTCTTAAGGGACAGTAAGAATGAGAGGGATCTAACTCCGAATGCATTTTTGCACAGAATGAGGACTGTGGATCTTGTTCCCAATCACTTACACAGCACATTACAGTAGTGTTCTCCTAATGGTCAGTATGTACAGAAGGCACCTGACAGTTGTTTTTCTTATCCAGAATGAAACCTGTGCACAAAGGGCTCAGAAATTCTGTCCTGTCTAAGTAGATGTTCACACCTTAACATTCTGCGGACCCTTCTAGCCCATGGCCAGAGAGTACCAGAACGGCGATGGCTTTGGCTACGTCCTGGCATTCAGGAAGAAGGACACGTCATCTTGGACGGTGGTGCGTATACCTCACGTGGAGTCTTCCCGATACGTTTACTACAACGACAGCCTGACTCCATACAGCCCCTTTGAGGTGAAGATCAAGGCTTATAACCGCAGGGGGGAAGGTCCTTTCAGCCAGATCGCTGTGGTCCACTCTGCAGAGGAAGGTGAGTCACTAAAATATACTCCTTTTGGGTAGGGGTCGATCTATTTGGGTGGCTGCACAAATGATCTCTATTTGGGAAATACAGCTTTGCACACATGATTTGTGTTTTAATGCAGTTTTTTGAGTATGTTGAGTCAGATTTTATCATTATGTGACAAACTATAATGGTTCCACAGGACCAGCCGGGTACCGATGTTAATCAAACCCTGAGCCAATTCTCTCAATCCATCTCCATGCACAGTCTCATACACTCTGATGTCCCAGAAAGGTGTATTGTCAACAGCACAGCAGATGTGCTCCTGCTGCAGCTGTATGTTTCCTCTGAGAGGATGTGCCAGCTTGTGGATTCACAACAAAAGAAAATCCTGGCAGCTGATTAGGCTTGATGATATTTAACTGATTTAAATATTAAAGATGCACTTTCATTTCTGATTTCTTCATAAAAACAACACATTTTTATTCTCACCCACTGCCCAACAAACCAAAACACTGCAGTATTTGCTGTCCCTAGAGGACCACCACAGTCAGCTCACTTATGAACTCACTGACAGTAAAATGAACACGGCTGTCAGTCTGTACCTCTGACTACGCTGCATATTCTGACCTCTCGCTCTCACAGAGCCAACGGTGGGACCGTCCAGCATCAATGCCACGGCGCTGACCGCCTTTGAGATCCAGGTTTCATGGGAGGCCGTCCAGCAGCTCAGCGCCAACGGCATCCTCAGAGGATATGAGGTAACGAGCCGCATGAATACACATCTGGATGTTCGCCCCACACAGACGGCTATAACTGACAGCCAAAAATAAGACAAGAAAAAGTGATTATGTGACATGCATTGTTGCTCAACAGCATCTCACTACACCATAAAGCAGCAACAACACATCATGTGCATATCTGACGTAATGAGGTGCACTCAGGGACATTTGTGCTCCCTTTGTTGTGAAAACATGTATTTTGGCCCATGTCCTTCAGCTGGACCTGTCTCTGTTTTTGATTAGAATTTCTCACTTAACATGCACACTACTGCTTTCCCACTATTATTCCAAGTATGACAATATTGAACATCTAATAACGGTCACATAAACAGCATATTTCTTTGGATATTTCTAATTCCAAATGGAGCATTTTCCGATTAATGTGTTCCGATATGTGGCATATGGTGATATTATATATATATTATATTATTTTAGGAGCATTCTTTAAACATGTATACTATACTATGTATATATATATAATATGCGTCTCATTTTAGGTTTTTACCTGTTGGAGTCATTTTTCCAGAGGAGTGAGTGAAATAATAATTAGGCAAACAGCCTAATAATGATCAAATTTACATTGTTGTTATGGTTGATAAATACATGCTCAGTGATGTTAATTGTATGTGCAATGTACTTTAACTTTCTAGAAGACGAATCTTCTGTAAAATAAAATCAATTCTACTTGATTTGGGCTGTGGCTAAATGAATGTTAAGGTTAGAGGAAAACTTTAAATTAGCCAATTTACCCGAAATCACAGCTTATATGACTAGTGCTGTCTTGTATTGTCAAGAAAAACTCGTGAAAAATGTTCTGGAATATGATTTTTTAAAAAGAGTGGGAAACCTGATTATGAAAAACTTTATGGAGCAAATATCACAACGCCAACCTTTTCAAAGAGATGGTTGAGAGGGAGGCTGTGGTTGGACGGTCGAATGCGTCCTGCACCAGTTGACAACTTCAATGAGGTATAATGGCTCAAGCAGCTCCAGCTGTTCCACTTTTAACACAGAGCAACATGAGGAAATTCCCCTGTAGGACGTCCAGTACGTCATTAACAGTTAATCGGGTGCCTTGTTAGCTCAGTGGGTAGAGCTG
>NW_023339740.1:1558113-1561292 GCF_004916995.1 Morone saxatilis | reverse complement strand
ATAATAACAATAGTAATAATAATACAAACATGTAATTATTACCACCTTTCAGTCAACTTCAGTAAACCCTGTCTCTCCCAATTTTTTTAAGGTTGTCATTTCTTTTTGAAGATATCCTTCCAGAATAAAGTGACTTAATAATCATTCTGAATTCAATAATATTCAAGGAATCCACACCATCAGCTTTAAAAAGAAATCTTTTCCTCAAAAAACTAATCAAATTAAAAACATCTGGTTGGTAGCAGAATGTAAATTCCTCTGCCTGGAACTTGTACCTAAGATGGTGGCTCAGGTTTTCTAACTCAAGTGAATTTCATTTAAGTTTTGCGCGTAGAAGTCTCACTAAGGTTCCAAAGGTGTGATTTGAGACATGAGATGGCATTGTGGTTATTTAAACTTTCAGAAAACATGGTTTAAACATCTTTACCACATAATCATAACACCATTTAACATGACATTCCTGACTGATATTTCTACTACTGCTCTTAGCACACATTTAGTTAGATACCCTCAGTTGGAATAATAAAAACTGAAAAAGCAGCCTTACACACATATTTATATTCTTAGTGGTAACTGACAGGTTTATGTCCTATGGTCACTAGATGGCAGTGTGGCAACAGGGTAAACAAGGTCTAGCAGGGTCTGGGAGGGTCTGGCAGGTCATCTCAGGTCAAATCAGGATGAGAGAGAGGGAGTGTGTGTGTAGGTGTGTGTGTAGTGTGTGTGTGTGTTCAAGTGTCTTGTACACCAGCTTGTCTCCTGGTTGTCTAGTGGAATACACCCTGGATTCCTCTTTTTGGTCCGTCTGTCTTTATTTACAGTATGACATATGAGGTAATAATTGTCACATTTAATTGTTTGAAAAAATAAACACAATGTTCAGTAAAGCACTGCATCACCCAGAGATTGTTGTCACAATTTATTATTACCAATCATTTTCCTTTAGATTTTCCTTTAGATTTTTCATGTTGAATATAATATTGATATATGTTGAACTGCAATGTTTCTACCGTGCCGAACAAACAAACCAAACACTGAGTTTAGACAGGGTCATGTGTGTTTCAAAAAGGGTTGAGTCGAGGAGTTACTTTCTCTCCCTCCTCCTTAGTTGCCCCTAATGTATATTAAGAATGACCGGAACTGAACGAAAACAACCAATCAGAAAAAGATAGGAAAGTGCTTCATAGTGATTGCTGAGTCTTATTCCAAAGTGTCTGCTTTGATAACGGCTGGGAGATTGAGATTTTCAACAATCGACTTCTTTCTTGGGGTGCTCTATTGGGTTGTTTTTGTTCAGGCCCAGTTGAACCTTGCAGATACCATTAGGAGCACTAGGAGTAGCCAGAGAAACCTAATTGTTTCACAGATTATCTGTCTCATGTTCTACTGTCAGGATATAGATATAATCAAAGTTTAAGCAAATATGACAAAGTTATTTTTATAAGAGTTACCTACTGCAACTTTAATATGCACACTTGCCAGCCAACTGAACAGGGGGGTTCTACATGTGGATATTGATGGTGTTACGTACCTGCAGTCAGACACTGCAATTACATCTTCCATTTCCAAGTTTTACTTGTTTTTGCAGCTCCTTGCACTTGTTTCTTCATCATTCACTTTCCATATCCACAGACACAGATGTACAAACACACCCAGACTCACACAGGAGTCTTCCCCTCAGGCATGTCCTGTCTTTAAAAGCCTGCGAGTAATACAACTCGGTTAAATGAGCCATGTAGTCTCCCTCTCCACCTCTCCCCCTGGCAGAAATGGATTATCCTTCTCAGCTGTACCAGCCAGTGGGTCTTCTGAGCACCCAGGAAGAATAGTAGGTACTTAGCACTTCCTGGGCCTGTGGCTGTACACATATTCAACTGGAGGATTAGACATGATCTCTATTTCAGGGCAGCGTTCACTCCTCTGCCTGGAGTCAGCACGTGCACATAGACTTGTCATAATATACGTATTTCTATATTAAATTACTAAATACATTTTTGAATTACTTCTTACTTCAAATTAAATTTATCAGTGGAACATCTCACTATTGTCTCCTTTGCTGCTAAAACAAATGCTATACTGTACCTTTGCTAGTACATAATATTCCTATTCATAAACCTCCATACATACATGAATATATGTAGACATACATACACACAGAGCATAGGTAAATACATATACAGTACAGTATATTGACAAATATATATCATTAAATATACATACATGTACAAAAGTACAAAAGTGAAACCATAAGAGATGAAAAGATGTATGTGTGTAATGTATGCATTTAAAATAAAATTTTGTCTTAAAATGTTCAGAGAGGTATTTCTGCAATGTATTGTAGAATCTGCATAATTTATTGTGTTTTCTTATCATTTGCAATGTACACACAACCCTTACCATCCTATGCTTTAGAGTGGATTGTAAACTTAAAGGGCTTCTCCAGTGATTTAGCTGCGGTGCACTTCCATAAACTGCGAGAGATACATATTCGATAGAATGGTGAAAATAAGCAGAGGCAGAGATATCCTGAGTTTTAGTTCCCAAAGTTCACAGGACGAAGCTAAGATAACCTTGATGGGAACACTGATCTTCATGTGTAAAAAGCCCCTTTAAAGGGCCAATACGATCCATCAAATGCAGTTTTACTTGCCAAAAAGTGATTACAGCTTCTATCTTGTGACTAAAAAGGTATTTTCTACCTTAAAATGACTTGATTTTACTTGTGATAGTTTTATTTTCAAGGTTATAGCTCACAGACTAACTTCTCCAGCTGAATACCTTCAAAAGGCCAATACAACCCATAAAATGCATGCAATTTTTTCACTTGCCAAATACTGATTACAGCTCCTATCTTGTCCCTGAAATATATTTTCTGCCCCCAAATGACTTGTTTTCATTTGTGGTTTTACCAGTTGAAATAGCCAGAAATTTAACCAGTGTTAATTTTGATAGCATAATTTTATTTAATATAAGTTGTAGTCTTTAGACTAAAATGCCAGTTTTAGTCATCTGTTTTAGCCAAACCCACGTTAGTCTAGTTGACTAACATTAGTCTAGTAACCCACGTTAGTCTAGTTGACTAACATGGGTTTACAGGTTTAGGTAAAGTGTGATGCATTGGGCGCCCGGTTAGCTCAGTGGGTAGAGCTGGCAACCCATGTACCAAGGCTGAGTCCTTG
>NW_023339740.1:1557131-1558103 GCF_004916995.1 Morone saxatilis | reverse complement strand
TGCAGCGGCCCAGGGTTCGGATCCAACCTGCGGCCCTTTGCTGCATGTCATCCCCTCTTTCTACCCCCCTTTCTTGTCTGTCTCCAGCTGTCCTATCAAATAAAGGCAAAAAGCCGAAAACAAATACACTCTCTAGAATAATCACTATATACTCTTGGAGGAATTGCTATTACTTTTAATAAGACCAATTTTAGATTAAGAAACTGAGTCATTCACTTCTCTAATCAGTACAGGACAGTGGTGGTTTCTTTTAGTTTGTATTGTATTCCAAATTTAGCGAAAACACTCCTCAGATTAGCTGACAGAATAAAGTTAGCTTGTATCTCCTTAGAACACTGATTAGTTCTGATTCCCTTACCATTTCATGTTAGTTTTTATCATCATAAATTAGTTTTTTTATTTCGTTATTGTCTAGTTTTCGTCAGTGAAAAAATGTTGTTGACGAGAAACTATGATTAAAATGAATAATGAACGAAATTAATAATTAAACCTTTAATAAGTGGGTTTTTTTATTAATGTTTTTTTATACCCTATTGGGTTGTTTTTTGGTCTCATGCCCACAGTCTGATTTTTCTTTTTCTTTACCTTCTGCTATCAATTTTCATTTTATCAAAAATGTTTGTGTTTCCATCACAGCTCCTAATCGTCGTCCTGGCAACGTGTCATGGAAAACTGATGGCTCGTGGGTAACTGTGAGGTGGGACCATGTGAAAGCCATGCACAATGAGTCAGTTGTACTGGGCTACAAAGTGAGTACAGTCTGACTAAAAACTGTTTGTTTGCATCATTCTCTAAAAGGTTCTCTCAGGTAATACTTAACAAAAGGGATGACATTAAAGTTCCAGTGTGTAACACTTAAGAGGATCTATTGGCAGAAATTGAACATAATATTCATAGGTATGTTTTCATTAGTGTATAATCACCTGAAAATAAGAATTGTTGTGTTTCTGTTACCTATGAAACATGTGCAAA
>NW_023339740.1:1547832-1557031 GCF_004916995.1 Morone saxatilis | reverse complement strand
TTACCTTAGAATGAGCTGTCTATAGTAGCCAAGAACAGACAATCCAAACACAGGTTCTAGACAGGGGCTTTTGCATTTATTCGAGAGTGTTGCAGCTACCGTAGTACTTCAGTTCTTCACGCTTCAGTTGGTTGCAATCTGCAACTTCACCACAGATGCCACAGAGCCCTGGTCCTTTAAGACAATGACACTTGAACTCGGGTCAGACTGTAGGGAGAAGACTGAAGACTTGAGAATTTCACATAATTTCACTGCTAGTGGATGTTTTGCTTTTTGATGTGTCAGCTCGTGATACTAGTAATCTCCACTGTGTGTGAGATATGAGAAGCAATAAAAAGACTGTATAACAAAATCAAAGATCATGTTTACAATGGCTACATGAGCAAAACATGGCTATGAACAAACAGATACTACTGTTACAATGGTTTCAACACAAACAATGACATTCCAGAATACAAATCTCAACAACACTTATTATTCTGAGTGTGTTTTAGTCTGCTAACTGTAAAGATTCCTTTCAGGTTGTAACGTTGATGTCTGAATTAACTTGTGGATCTGCTGTTTTCTTTAGGTTCTGTACAAACATGAGGGCCAGACAGCGCTGAAGGTTCTGGACAAGGCGAAGACATCGGTGAGCCTGCCGCTGCCAAAGGACAATGGTTACGTTGTGTTGGAGATCCGGTCCTGGGGAGAGGGCGGGGACGGCCCGGCACACGAGATTATTGTGTCCCGGGACTCAGGTGGGACACACACACCAAAGGTTTCTCTGAGTGACAGTGATGTTTCAGAGTAATAAGCATACTGTAGAGTGGATTAGTCACTGATGATAAGAAAAGGTCTGTCCAGCAACTGGTAGAGTTTAAATGAACAGAAACACTGAAGGGAAATGCTGTATTTGCAGTGTACAGCACAGCCCATGACCAAACACCCCTAACACACTCGCAGGCTAGGATTCCCTCGATCTTGGAACCCATCGGCTGTATATTGTCTAATGACGATTTAGCTTCTGTTAAGCTTTTTATTAAGCAAGTTATGTTTCGGTGCTTCCAGTGTAACCACCAAATACTTCCTGTGTGTGTGCACACCTACGCTGACCACACTGAGAGTGCGTGCTTATGTGACCAGTTGATTGTCGGTTTTGCTAATCCAGCTAGAGGCAAAGCAGTGTACTGTTTCACACTGGACTGTGGAGGCTCCTCCCTGGCTTACAACAGCAGGGGTCTTTGGTTTCATTTAATGAATTCTCATTTAATTGTGATTTTTTTTATTGAGACAATTAAGCATGAAATTACATTGTTGTTACATTGTTGTTCATTTATTTAAGCATTTAGTCGTATAATATATAATTTATATATATATATTTATTTATTTATTTTTTCGTTTTTTCATTCCATACTTGTGAAATATATTATATTTCCTCCTCCTTTTTCTATTTCAAATATTGTCATATGCAACACAATTGACAAAATTTAGATTTTAATCTGGAACTATTTGATCATCTGAACAGATATTTGATGCTACCTTTTGCTACTTGCTACTTTTTATGTGTCCATGTCAAAGGTCAAAGGTCACTGTGACAGACCCTCACCTCACAAAACATGTTTTTGGCCATAACTTGAAATATACTTGAAAGAAATGATGACCATATTTCACAACTGGTCAGACAATGAATTGGTGACAAAGGTCACTGTGACCTCAAACTGACCTTGACAAAACACGTTTTTGGTCACAACTCGACAACAAGAATCGATGCAGTAATTATATAAAAATGTCACACACATTTGGTGGGATACAACAAGGAAGTTAAGGCCTTTTTATATCCAAAAGGCCAGCTGTGACATCATTATGTCCAGGAATAGCACTTTTTAAGGCCTCATTCTGAATTTTACATGACTGCAAACAACGTATGAGCTAGGTAATGATGATCCTGTGAGGTTTTGAGGTTCAGTACCCAGCCCCAGTTATGTGTGAACTGGCACAAACTTGAACCTTGTTTAGAGTATCAGATACAGAAATATTTCTGTTACAGTCAGTTCACACACTGTCACTCACTGTCTCTCTCTGTCTTTCTCTCCCACAGGAACTGGTATGATGGTGCAGAATGATTCCTCCTCCACACTCTCCAATCACCCCCTACACCTCCTCGCTGGCTTGGTTCTGCTCACTCTTGCGTCGTTGTCAGGCCTGTGATCTCAGCCTGTCTGTGGACTTTTTACTTTTAATGGCTTGAAACTGAAGCTGTCCTGTGTCTCAGCCTGTGTTTTGGGTTGGGGTGGGTTCCAGCGGTCGGGGGGAAGGTTGTAGCACTGCAGGGATTGGAGGGGCGGGGAAGGAAGGAGGTATTTTCCTTTTTTAAAATAATAAAAACAAATAGGGTCTTTTTGGTTTATGTATTTGTGTCAGTAAAACCATGCCTTATGGGGACCATCACATCTGTGGCTGACGCGTCTCACACTTGCGTCCTTCAAACTGTAGCTGGCGAGACACGCAAACTTCAGGTGTAAATTATTCATAGAATTGATGGTGTGTATAGCTTGTGTACAAACAGTACAGTGTTACATGTGATGGCTGTTTGTTCACACTGAGAGCAACCTGGCTGATAATCCCTGCACTCTGACCGACTGTGGGTGGTGTGACAGCCGTAAAAATCAAAACAGATTTAAGTACAAGATTTTGACATTAGCTCTGTCAGGTAATAAATCCACATAACATTAATTACAGTTGTTACAAGTGAAACTCAAAGCTATCAGTTTTCACTGCACTTCAGTCCCTGAAAGCAACATCCTCTAAATATAGTTATATGACGAATATAATCAAAATCCATCTGACTGAGAAGATGTGGACACACATTACAGCAGTGGTTAAACAAATGGCACAGCTTTATTTAAACAAGTTAACAATAAAAATGCAAAAAATAAAAGGGCAAACTTCAGAACACAATCAGTGAGCAAAGATACTGTACTACAGTGGTTCCCAAACTTCTTTCATTAAGGTACCCCCACTGATATATGTTCTCAGCCAAGTACCCCCTGACCACTGCAAAATATTTTTGGCAAAAAAATAAATAAAAAATACAATGCTGTGCAACAGTGTCGGAATTATATAAGACTTAATTGCTCCATTTCAAGTGTTTACAATCCATCACTAAATTTATGGCAAACCAGTTTTTTATATCATAATGCAATAACACTAAGACGGCATTGAAGTTGCCTTGAACTGCGACTTTTTGATGAGTTGCACTTCAGTTTTCTGTCTGGGAAACATGAGTTTGTTCTTCACTGAAGATCTTGGTCATTCTCTATGGCAGCAGTCAAATTCTATTCCAGAGGTTTTACTGCAGTTGACAGTTTAGGGCAGTTAACATTGCATTGAAAATACGAATACTGAGTATAAAATGCAATTCATGTAACTTACTTTTACATTTTTTTCTTAGTCATATTATAATCATAGTATAATTTGTTTAGTATTATTGCATTACTGATGTTTTTCAAACCAACATTTCCTGTTCCATTCAGGTCAAACAGAGTCAGGGGACTGATGTTGTGCAGGGAAAAGGGTAATTACAGAATGTATACATGCAAAATATCTCAACGTCATAGATTTCTGTGATGGTATTTGGAGGTTGCATTACTTGGCTTCAAAGACGGAACAGTTGTATCCACAGTTTCCTTTTTGCCTTTCTCTGCACACACACACTTGCATCTACCCAGCTGAACCTGTTCCGGCCTGCTGCTCTCGTTGCTCACAGTGTGAACACAGAACAGGAGTCACTCACTGAAGCACTGAAGAACTTTATATTGTTTCTTTTTAGCGCCTGCTAACGTCTGTAAGCTTGTTTGTGTTTTTGTCTCTGTTGTAATTATAGCAAACTACAGAAATATGTCACCGGTCCAAATTAATGTTTACATTAATGTTACATTTTCTATTTTTTACGTCGTATGTTGGGGAACTTGGACAGATGGAGGAGTATTTCATTATTATCTTTTACATTTGTTGTGCCTGCATTTTTCAAGTAATTTACACAACAATGTGAAAATGTTTCTGTTTAGTGTCTCTTGGGTTTATTGCAGCTGCTTTTATGCTGGCGGCCTGATATGAAGTGCCCGGGGCAGCAGGGGTAAGTCACTGCTAAAGATGAAAGAGTTGTTCTACAAAGTTATCAGCAAGGGCAGTTAATAGTGTCATATATTGTCCTCATTGTAATCTTGTCAGCATCTATCAGCTCTTATGTAACCTGTCTGACCTGCTACAGTTTACAGGAAGGATGTGACCTCATTCTGCCAGCATTCTAGACGTTGTCCTGTTGTCCTGTCCAGGTCAGGTCTGGTCAGCATGTCAAAGACAGACATCAAGTGCTCACAGTTTGTGTCTTTTGTTGGTTTATTTTGCTCAGAACTGTCTAAAGGTCAATTCATACTTTCTGCTTCTGTGTGTCCACAAGGGTCCTCCTAATCAGAGAAATAACAAATAACCGGCCATACCTCCGCACAATCCTGCAGAAGGTGCAGATTTTGAGGGAAATGCAACTGAAGCTGCACTGTCTTGCGTGCCTCAGTGCTGCTCAGCCAAACCCTCGGTCAATCAGACACAGACCTGCACACCCACAGAGTCAAGCATAGCCAGACCAAACTTTGTTTTAATGCCATGCAAATGCGTGGGATGCCAGACAGACATAGTGGGAATGGAACCATGTGTGCGTCAACGAGACCGCATCTGTCCACAGAATGAAGAAAGTATGGACAAACCTTCACTGTTTGCTGTCACCAGTTTGATACTAAAGATTAAAGAGTAACTGATGCTTCAGGTTTAGATTGTGGTCCAAGAGTCAGTAACAACTGGAATACATGGTCTGGGTCTTCTCTAACTGCCAACAAAAAACACCCCAGTCTTCTTTATGTTATATATTATGCATATTTTAGTTGCCATTACCTCAGTGTATCCCAAATCTTAACAAAGTGCAATGTGAAAGTTCATTCTTGACCCTGGAAACAAAATAACTCCACTTACTATCTTTCAGGCACACCTCATAGTTTTCTTCAGTGTCTAGTTAGCTCAGTTGTCACAGACATGGATCAGTTGTCATAATGTGACCTAAGTGTGGAACATGACATCCCGTCCATCGAGGAAAACTCTGACATGTGGTCGAAAGGTCTGGAAAAAGCCTGTAACTTGCTTCTTAAGCTGGAGTGTGGGTCTGCAGAGAAACGTGTGTGAACAAGCTTGTGAGCTCAGTTGGAAGGTTCTCTGTTTTCTGTTAGATCCAAAGGTATTTTATTGTTTTTTGTTGTTGTGTTTAAAAAATTTGATTGGTCTGGACAACTAAAACCTGTTTGTGTTACTTCAGTGTTTTATACTTCGCAAGTGGTTGAATGATGGACCACTTGATTGTACAATGATGTGCTTTATTTTGTCAGGAAAATGTGACTTTTAATCACGTGCTTCATCCTTAACACCAAAATGTTGCTCTTACTTTTTCATTCAACTTAGGTTGGCTGTAAAATCGATGTATTAGGCAAAAAATATCTGCAAAATATCACAAATGTCAAAACATGTACCCTGAATTTCACTTTATAGGCTATTAGCTGTAGATTATTATTATTGACCACATGTTCTTTAGTTAGTAAAAACTGAAATTTAAATTTGGGTAAGACCAATATATGAGTGTAGGTGTAGTTTAGTGTGGTCTGCCTCTGGGCCTACAATCATTTCAGTACTCCAACTTTTTTTTAAAACACTGATTCGGGGTTTGCTGGATTATTGGTGTCAGCCCTTAAAAGACAAAATTGGTCCAGACCCGAATTTCAATCACCACCACTGTGTTTTACACTGACCCTCAAAGCTGCTTCCTCTCTCCACTAAGTTGGAAATGCTTTTGGAAATGTTGAATGATGTCCTGGTTTTGTGTTTTTGTGCTTTACTCTGTACAAAGTGTGTTTCTCAATGCCTTTAGTATTCATCGAAAAGCCATAAAGTCATTTCACCGGTTGTTTCCGGGAGCCCAGTCGCTGAATGTTCTGGTTGATGGACTGGTGGACGGAATGGTCTCATCACTCACTTGACGTGGTAACAGCAAGTCTGTGTTTCATATGGCTTGGCCGGATAATGTTGCCTTTGGGCCTTTTCAAAATTGTGATTGAATGGAAATGTGAGGGAGGGGTGGGAGGGATGCTACTTGTAAATATGATTTAAAATAAACACCTTGGGATTGTATTTCAGTAACGTGTGGACTTAAAATTGTGTCCTATGTAGATCACAGCAGCTCACATTTTGCTCGGAGGCTTCTGTGACTGTGTGATTTTCGCATCAAAACAGTAACAAAAGATCAAGTTTGATGACTGAGATTGTGAACGGTTGTGTGGGATCATGGGAGTTATTGTCTTTACCACCATTGCCATCACTGCAGTCAGCTCCTCCTGGTTAGGATTCCTTCGGTGTTGATGGTTCAGGAGGTTTCTACTGGGAGCCCAATTATCCACAGAGGTCTCCTCCTCTCCAAAACAAACAGACCCGCTGATTAAAACGCTAAAATTTTAGTTATGAGAGGAGACCGGGGGAGACACAGCGTTACCTGAATAAAATAACAGATTTCTCTGAGTTTGAACACTGTTGGAAACATTTGGGATAATAACTAGTGAACTTGTTTTAATATTAATGGAGTAGTATTTCAAAGATAAACTGTCTCCTCAGACCTCATATTGTCTGCATCTTCCAAACATCTATGGCTCAGAGGCAGAGCAGGTCTTCCACTAATCAGAAGGTTGTTGGTTCGATCCCCAGCTCCTCCCGCCACATGTCAAAGTATCCTTGAGCAAAAAAAACCCAAATTGCTCCCTATGAATGAGTTAGTTTCTGCACAAGGGACCACTTTGGTAGCACTACAGGAAAGTTCAGAAGTCATCAAAATCATCCATCCAGTTTTTCCTCTGGGGAGCGTAAATATCCACTGCAAATCTGAAAGACATTAATAAGCCAGTCAAAAACTCAACCAGTTGTTTTTAAGATTCTTTGTCATGGATCAAAGTGTTGGTCAGAGGTCCATGGACCATGAATATCCACAATGAATGTTATGCCAAATACTAGCAATGGTACCATACTAATTCTCAGCACATTTTGAAGATTTTGTGTTCACACTAGAAACGTGGCAAAAATGGAGGCAAAAAGAAAGAAAGTTTTGGATGATGGGGAGACAGATTCATAAAGATTTCAAAATTGAAGTTACATAGAATGCATTTAAAGGTCCAGTGTGTAACATTTAGGAGGATCTATTATCAGAAATATAATATTCATAGGTATAATTCATTAGTGTATAATCACCTGAAAATAAGAATTGTTTTTTTTTTTTGTGTGTTTTGTTACCTTAGAATAAACTGTTTATCTACAGAGGGAGCGGGTCCTCTTCTAAAGAATCTGCCATGTTGACCTATGTTTCTACAGAAGCCCAGAATGGACAAACCAAACACTGGCTGTAGATAGGGGCTTTCACATTTTCTGCGAGTTTCACTCTAGTTTCTCCTTCATTAGAAGGTGAGTGATAGTCAGTTGGTTGCAATCTGCAACTTAACCACTAGATGCCACTGAACACTACACACTGGTATTTTCCAACAGAAAATGATGTAAACAAACATTTCCTGTTAGAAATTATGCAGACTGTGGAGAAATGAAAAACATGTGGTTTTTGATAGTAGGATCAGTTGCACTGGAGCTAATTGATAATCAACAACAGTTACATTAATAGACGTTTTTCACAGCAGCCATTTTGACATGGAAATGGCTGCTGTGAAAAAAGGTCTTGCATGCTGTGTACCAGGATTCCTGTCCACACAGCTAGGTTCAATAGATCCTGGACTTCTTTCTGTACTGGTTGCGCAATGAAACTGATACCAATCAGCTCATCTGACCATGTGTAAAATAGCAAACATTTATGAAAATATTCTTTAACAAGAATATTTAATAACTTATTTAATCACACAGGGTTTAATCCAACCATATGTTCTGTAATTATCAGGATACTAAACCAGATTCCCAGCAGGAAGCTGTAAACTCAATTTCAGCCACATTTAGGCATCGCCTATTTACCACCTTTTGCTATTTTATTATTTCTAATCTCTATTTCCTGGTATTAATCCATGCAGATGCACACTTATCACTTATCAATAGAGAAACTGAACTGATTCAGCAAGTGTAATATTCTTTCATGGCTTTGTCCAGTCTTACCTGGAAGGGGGTTATTAGCAGTCAGTCAGACTCCCACCACCCTCAGCCCTTATCAGCTGCACTTTGCCACCAGCTATTAGTCATTAATGAGTAAAATATAAATCAACCCAACTGCACCCTGCTCTGCACTCTGCTCCTCTTCCTCTTGAAGAAAGGTAATGAGACCATCAGCATGTTCTGATTTGTGTCATTTACAGCTAGCATTTAGCTGCGAGTTGCTTCATGTGCAAATATAAAATATTTTTACTTTACAAAGTGGTTGTAACTTTATAGTTGCATTGTATTGCAGTTTTTAGTAGTAGCCTACAGCTTAGAATTATTTTCATTATTGATTTATGTAAGGATTTCTTTTGAATAGTTCATTCAAAATATAATTGTTGCAGTGGTAGCTGCCTAATGTCTGCTTTTATTCTTCATGTGTTTGATGTGAATGTTTTATGCTCAATCAGAGGTTCCCCGCTGCAGAAGACCCTTGGTTGGATCTTCAGAGAGCACAATGGCGAGACTCCTCATCGGTAAAAACCATTCACTCATTCATTTTTTATATTCGATATACCAGTCCTACACTGTAAAAAATGTCTGTAGATTTGAGAGTGAAAAACTGTCAAGTTTCTGTAAAAGTAAAACACAGTGATATCTCATGGAAAAAGCTTTTTTTATATGGCATTTTGGAGTAATGTATTGATAGTTTTCTTATATTATGGACTGTAAATTGCACAGAGCATCGCCGTCATAGCATTCATATGGTATTTTCATTTGGGATATGGTTTCTTTTGTCGGTAAAAACCTGTATTTATACAATAAAATATGGATTAAAACTCAACACTAATATCCTTTTACCGTTAAGTTCTGGCAATCACAGCTGCTAGTTTTTTTTTTTTTTTACCATAAAAATCTATTTTTTTACAATGTACATTCTATTGCACTAATTTAAAAAATTCTAAATTTAAAAAAGCCAGGCCCAGTGGATTCTTGCAAATGCCAT
>NW_023339740.1:1539401-1547825 GCF_004916995.1 Morone saxatilis | reverse complement strand
CAGAGGAACCTGATTGTTTCACAGATTATCTGTCTCATGTTCTACTGTCAGGATATAGTGAAAGTTGGGGGGCTAATGTCAGCAAATATATTTTTACAAAAATTACCTGCTGCAGCTTTAATTCATTCATTCACACAGTAATTCAATTATAAATTTAGTCATTCATTAACTAGCTGAACTGAGGCATACGTATAAGTAAGTAAAGCAATTAAGACTAGGAATTAAATTATTCTGATATTTGAACCATTTTGAACATTTCACACAACTGCACTCATTTTTTAAGAGACTATATCAGCCAACTTAGTATTTTATTTTTGGAAGCTTTGTTAATCTTATTTATTTCATGTTTTACACTTTTCAAAAGTGTTCAGGCTGCTCTGTTGATAAGTCTAGTATCTAATTAAGTAATATCCTACATTGAAATCTTGCAGATATATAATATGGATAAATAAAATTGATTAAATGGGTTAGATAACATAATTTTTTTTTACATTTGGACTTGGATATTGTTTAGGTGAATATATTTATTTATTTTTGCAGCAATTTTAATTGTAGTTGGTTGTTGTTTCACGTACCAGGTCCCCGTTCATTCTATTGTTTTTGTTTTCTTGCACATGTATGTATTTACACTAAGTCTCACATCTTTTCTCTTCTCTGTTGTTTTGCAGCTCTGGGCATTCTGCTCATTCTGCAAATCGGTAAGCATTAGTTTTGTAGGACAACAGGCATTGACTCTTCTTTACACTAATATGATCAAAGCCTCCAAACAAACACAGGTGCACTTAAAGTCTCATTGCTGCTGTCCTACTGTCCTCCATCAGCCTCATCCAATAAACTGGTGTGCCACATGACCAACTGGGCCCAGTACAGGCCCAGCAGTGCCAAATTCACACCAGACAACATCGATCCCTTCCTGTGTACACATGTCATCTATGCACTGGCCACCATCAACAGCTTCAACCAGATCAGCCCCATTGAGTGGAACGATGAGCAGCAGTTCAGCAGGCTCAACAGCCTCAGGAATGTGTGAGTTAACACAGCCAATAACATTTAGCTGATGTGGCTTTTTCAAGACTAACAGTACAGACAAAATGTCTTCTGCCAGTGTCATTTGACTGAATGGCATTTAGAGCAATATATAGATAACCATTTGTAGCCTGGAATCCTGTTTTTAAGTCCCAACATTTTAATGCACACACTAATTAGAAAGGTGTCAATTATGTCATTTATGTTCTATTTTCAAAATCATGAAGGAATCTTCCAATTAAATACAAAGAAATAACTACATACATACATTTCCAGCTCCAATAATGTTTTATAGCAAAAGTATATCAAAAGAAAATCCTAATGTGACCACTGCTTAATACTTTTCCAAATATCATTTAGAATATCATGAGGCCAGGTTTAACATTAATATTACATTATTTTTTTAATTATTATTATTAATATTATTTTTAAAAGCTGTGGGGAAACTTTGCAATACATTAATGACATATTAATGAGAAATACAGACTGCACTATTTCATATACAGAATTGGCAAAGACATAAAGACAAGATTTTTTTAAAGTAGTTTTCTGTATATGGGTGTCCATGGATAATCTGACTGTGGGAGATGGTATGTTTTGAAAAGGGCAGGTACCTTATACATTTTTATTAAACATTGAACATAATTGGACATAAGCACATAGCTTGAAACTTGGGAGTAGACTTCCATTTTTTTCACAGCTTGCGAGATAAATGTCTGCAACAGAGAAGAGTGTTAAGTCTTTGGTCATAAAACTACTGACGTCTTTCTGTAGTCTGTGTCTTTTTTTTTCTATCACAGTTTAACTGTAATAAATCAGTCAACATAAGTTAAAAACTTCAGTGGGTTAGGTGAGTGAAATATAGCATTATATCATCAGCATATGTTTGACCAGAAACTTTGTGTTGTTCGATGATATGATGATTACATTTAAGGTTATGTTTGTAACTCTCTCTCTCTGCTATTAGCAATCCTGCACTGAAGACTCTGCTGTCTGTTGGAGGCACCGTCAATGGACTGAGCCCGTAAGTTCAAATCTTACCAAAGTTCTCACAGTCTTCCTCACACATTCAACACAGAAGTCAGAAAACCTTCCTCTGTGACTGTATTACCATGTTTTATACATCCCACCAGATTCATCGCCATGGTTGCCAAGCCTGAGAGTCGTGCAGCTTTTATCAGGTCGGCCATCAGCTACCTGCGCACCCATAACTTTGATGGGCTGAACCTTGCCTGGGAATATCCTGGACACAATGGCAGCCCATCGGTGGACAGGGAGAGGTTCACTTTGCTGGTCACTGTAAGCATGGACCTCATTTTTCAATAGTTTTTGTAAATTATTGGTGTACACCAGTGTTTTCTCTGCTATTCAATAGGTGTGGTGCCTAAAAGCCATTACTGTCAAACTTTGATGTGATTATAGCATTTAAAAAATTATTTTAATAGTTTAATATTAAAAAATAAGGCAATCAGGCTAAGAAATTGCAATCTATTTAGCGTTCAGTCTTTATGCCGGATCTATGGGGGCACGTGCATTGTTGTCTTCCACACAGTGGCTTTAAATCTCAAAACCTCCCGCTCATTGAGGCTACAACATTATTTAGATATATAAAAGATTTACTCAGTTCTACTTGTTGATTCTGACTAACAAATTAATGGACAGCCATCATTCTGGTGGGGAAATTAATGTTTGTATCAAATTTCATGACAATCCATCCAATAGTTACAGTAGTACATTCACCCAAAACCACAAATGTCAACATCATAGTCAAACAACAAAGTCAGTAGGATTAATCCACTCAAGAAACATCTGTCCAAGTTTTGGTGCCAATCCATGTAGCTGATATGAGATACTGTATTTCACTGGATAAGAAAAAACTTTCCACTGCTGGTGGCACTAAAATAAAATATATCAACCTCATGGTGGCTCTGTAAAAAAAAAAAAAAAGAATCAGCACATTGACTTGGGGAACATGAATAAAAGTCTTTACAAAAACGTCATGGCAATCATCAGTATGTGTTGCGATATTTCAAGTCTCAATCAAAATGGAAGCTTGACCGACCAACCAATTGACATTACCATCCAAAGAGCCACACCACTAGCATGACTAAAATCATGGTATATCAATGTTTTTTGTTCATTCTGCCAACAGGAACTGTCCAAGGCCTTTGAGGATGATGCTAGAGACAACAGGAAGACTCAGCTGCTGCTGTCAGCCAACGTTGGTTCTTTCCGTCCTACTATCGACAGAGCCTACGAAGTCAACAAGATTGCAGTGTAAGTTTGTTTTTACTGAACTTAATGTATGTTTATGTTTATGTGTATGTTTTATATCCAAAAAAGTATAATTGTTTTGGTGCTGGCAATTTCTATTGATACCCAGCCCTACTTACTGTGAATGACACGTCTGTCATTCACAGTAAGACTGGAATGTCTTGCTCAAGGATGCTGGAAGGAAGAACTAAACCAGTTTCACCTTTGTAGTTTGCTAAATAATGTCCTTCACTAATGGCGACACTTCATCTACTGCCTATCTAAAAAAAACCTTTTAAAATCAACAGTCATCTTGACTTCATCAATGTCATGACCTATGACTTCCATGGACACTGGGAGGCAGCTACCGGACACAACAGCCCACTGTACCGCAGCTCTGTGGACTCTGGCTCACACCTTTATCACAATATTGTAAGATGCACACAAAGACACACAACACATAGACACCTGAAAACAACACACACTTCACGACATTAGTTTATGTGTATATTATTAAATTGTCCATAATGCAGTTTAAGAGGCTTTCTCTCACTGTTATGAACCACAGTTAGGGTTGCTACACTAAATATAGTTTCTGCTCAAAGCTGCATTGACCACTAGGGCACAGAGAGTCTCACAAAAACTCAGGACAATGAGCCTTGATATAATATTAAATATAGATATCAAGTTTTGTTAGCTGACTGTTTACTTACTAGGGTTGAGTGAGTGCCTGTCTGAAACAAGTATCCAGTACAGATTTTGTACTTTTATATCAATTGCAGGGTTAACTTAACAACTTCCGTTTAAGCACGGCCTAAATTATTAATGAGTATGAATACAGATTATTTAGTCGGTTGAACAGATACAGATAATGGTGAACATGCTTACTACTTACATATTCAACAGCCCCAGAGTGACATTAGCATTAATTTGGAGTCAAGTCGGATACTCACTTCACTCCCCTATTTAAATCGAGTTGTCCATCAACCCCAAAGGAAAGCATATTAGGACTTGTTTAGGACTCGAAGCTCAAAGTTTGAGACTTGGGACTTGACTTGGTGCTCACCTGACTTGACTTTGGGACTTGTGACTTGCAAAACAATCTTCTTTGTCCTTTTTGTTAGAACTCTTCTATAGCCCATTGGCTGGCTCTGGGAGCACCATCTGAGAAGCTGCTGCTGGGTTTCCCCACCTACGGACGAACCTACCGCCTTAGCAGCGGTGCTACTGATCTTGGAGCACCAGCTAACGGGCCCGCAGACGCTGGACCCTACACTCGCACTGCCGGCTTCTGGGCCTTTTATGAGGTAAAACACATGCCTAGTTCAGTTGTTTAAAGTCAACATATTTTCCCAATAATGGCTGCTGTCATTCTTTTGTCCACTGATGATAACTGTTGGAATGGTTATGTCAAATCTCACTCTTGGGAAGGTTAAGCCTCATTGGCACATGTCTGTAATTGAATAACCATCCTAAAAGTTACTGCTGCTCCTGTTGCTGACAATACTGGCATCTCTGCCTCTTCTCTTCCTCTAAAATGATGAGAAACTGACACACCTACCCATTTTTAATACATAACCTACATAACCATCAAAATGGATGCACAATACGCCAGGCAGCCATCATCCTTACGCAAAACACATATTTATAAGCAAGTATATCTCCAAAAGTACTGTAACATCACGACTCAACATCAACATGACTTGAGGTCATCTGCATTTGATGAATAAGAAAATACACGTCTGAAAAACTAATAATGCAAAATTATGAATGTAAAAATAATGGTGGAGTTTTCCTTTAAGTATTTATATCAGTGAAGATAGTAAACATTGCTTGCTGTTGTTGTTTATGTTTCCATGTTACCAGATCTGTGACTTCACCTCCAGTGCTACTGCTGGATGGATCTCTGAACAAGAGGTTCCTTACGCCACCTATGGCAGTTCCTGGGTGGGATATGATGACAAGCGAAGCTATTCTTCCAAGGTAACCAAGCGTGGCATTACTACCTGCAGTTCTAAAAATGTTATTAACCGATTCCAACTTTTGTGCGTTGTGATGAAATGTTCTTGTGAAGTGTTTTTGGAAGAGAAATATGTCTACAATATATGTCTACAGGTCTGTAGCTGCTGCTGTTTTAATCATCTTTGTTACTAATGTGGTCATGCTGTAGGTCCAGTGGATGACTGCCAACAACCTGGGAGGTGCTCATGTGTGGACTCTGGACATGGATGACTTTGGTGGATACTTCTGCTCAAGTGGAACTTATCCTCTAGTAAATCACCTCAGGATGTCAATGGGTAAATGCTGTGGCTCAGCTAACTTACAAAGCCATCTCCTCCCATCGTGATGGCTTTACTTTGTTATTAATCGATTGATCAATCAGTAGAAAACAATCTCAGAAACCTGACAATAATCACAATTTCCTTGATAAGTTTTTGATCAGAAGTTAGTTTCAGTTTTGGTGTCGTTTGTAATAAAGTGTCAGAAAAGGTTGGTTTAGCTCTGTTTATAATAATAATATTTGTCTGACTCTGCAGGCTTCGCCCCAAAGCCGACCACCACCCCAGCCCCCACCACCACCAGGGACCCCATTGCAGAATTCTGCCGTGGCCGACCTGATGGCCTGTATGAGAATGCATCTGATAAGACCACCTACTTCCAGTGCTTCCAAGGAAACACCTACCTGCACCGCTGCCAGCCTGGCCTCATCTACTGGGACTCCTGCAAGTGCTGTGACTGGCCATGAGTCAGTTAGAAACTTGTACTGATTAACCTGAGTTACAACTGGAAACAGAATTTGAGAAAATTGCTCTTTGCAGCTGGCTAACTGCTTTCCAAAACAAAATAAACAAAACAAATAAAAAAAACCTTAACATTATATAATATGATGAATGACATGCCAGATTTACTTGTACTTGTGTTGTATAAGAAAAGTGAACATTTTCATAATGTTTGATATATATTGTGAACTTTTAATTAATTACTTCAATACTCTGCTTTCCTAAATTTGTATTTCAATTAAACACTTAACTATATTATATTTTTAAGTAGGTTTTTTCATAGACTTCTGACAACACCTTCATTGTTGCATCATTGTGAAGGGAGTATAGTATAGTTCAGGCAGATTGGCATCAGCTGCTTACTTCACAACCACAATAACTGGATATAAGAAGATAAGAAGTTATAAAAGAATAAAATATCTTTATATATATATATATATATATATATATATTTTACAACAATTTAGTTTCTTCTGCAGACCTGATACTACTTGTTCTGATTTTTCCCTAAAGGTGAAGGTTTTCTTGATCTTTAGTTGGTTTCCGTAGTTCCTGGCTGGCTAAAATGCTGGGGGCCTATAGTGAAAAGATAAAAGCTAGATTTCATTATTTTATTTCACAAACAGTAATGTTAAATTGTAGTAAATAAACAGCAGTCTCTTTTTTTTCATTTTGAGGTGAATCACTCATTAGTGAGTCATGAACTATTAGGTATTCTTGATTCATTCCTCACCTCTTCCGTGGCAAGGTTTTTGTTTATGTTACTGTGAAAACTGTATAATTGAATTTATGAGGAAAAGTTTCATTTTGGATATAGTGACGAGATGACGAGAGGCCTTTTCAATTCAATTAAATTCAAGTCATTTTATTTGGCGACGGGGGCAAGGAAAAACTGCCTTTTAACAGGCAGAAATCTAGGACAGACCCTTCGGCTCTAGATGGGTGGTCAATCCTTCACCTCTAACCTCAAGATCTGTGAATGAAAAGGGTTCGATGGGTATCATCAAGTCTGCAGACACTATGCTATTCCTATGCAGTTTTCAGGAAAAAAAATCATCTGTTGCATCCATTATAAATGTTTTTTTCGTCTAGTCTATTTGAATACTTCTGCAAACTCACTTCTGTCTCAGCAGACAATTGTATCTGAGTGTGGGCCTTGTGGCATTAGAGCTGAATGATGTTACCATAGAGGCAGCAAAATGAAAGTGCTTACTTTCAGCTCGGCCGATATGACTCAACATCTATTCTATTCTCATTTTGTCAGATCTGGACCTGAGTCTGAGTCCCACAGGGAAGGTTCTGAAGACAATAGGGGACAGCTTGTCTGTGAAGATGGAGAAGATTGCCTCGGGTGACGCTACAGTGTCGTGGACAAAGGTAATGGTGGCGTCAAAATGTAGAAGGAGTTTGGAAGAACAGGAGGATTTTCTCCACTGCCTATTTCATTTTCTTTAGCTAATAATTAAACCTGACTGCAGAAGCTTGTATGCACTGTGAATAGTCACAACTGTGACCCTGATGATTTCTTTTTCCTTCAAAGCCCTCAGGAGCTAATGGTAGCATCAATCCATTTATTCTACACTGTGCGTCTGACAAGCTAAACTGCAAAAACAAAAAAGAAAACACATTATGATGCATTAATAGACAGATCTGGAAGTGTTCTTAAAGGGACACTGTTGTTCAAAGAAATCCTAGTAAGATATAGTTGATATATTGTGTCAGTTCAGTCTAGTGTAAAACATAAGGAAAAGTAAGATCAGGCGATTCTTGAGTCTGGGTCAGCAGTGAAAATAGGATAAAGGTAGATATGAGAAAAAGACAGTGATGAAACACTGAAGACTAGATAACACTGTCATCCCATTTATACTTTCATTTGAGATTTCAGTAGCTCCACATATTGGTTTCTGTTTTTCCCCATTGAGTTCTGAAATGAGCATTCCTGTGTGACCCTGAACAGGAGAAGAGGGTAAAGAAAAATAAAACTTGCATTCATAAGTTTGCTTCAGAAGACCCAGACTGACATTGTTGCTCTGGTTTTCAGAATGGAAAGGCAGTGAAGGAGCCAGAGTTCAGCAAGTTGAGCTATGCTGATGCAGGAATCTATGTATGTGAGGTGTCCTTGATTGGACTCACACGACGCCAGAGCTTTGAACTGGTCGTAGAAGGTGAGTAAATGTGTGTCATAAGCTCCAGCAATGTATTTTAAGTATCATATTCAAAAAGTTTGGTGGAAACAAAATTGAAAGACATTTCTTAATTTCGCAAATTAAGTGTTTGCTCTTAAAAAGGTCCAGTTTGTAACATTTAGGAGGCTCTGTTGGCTGAAATGGAATATAATATTCATAGGTATGTTTTTATTAGTGTA
>NW_023339740.1:1527101-1539376 GCF_004916995.1 Morone saxatilis | reverse complement strand
TTTTGTGACAAGCTTCTCTAAAAGTACAGAAAGACTAAGTGTAGTTTAGTGTGAGATGAGTAGTATCTTCAACATAAGTAGTAAATTGACTGTAAATGATAATAAGTGTTCATGCCATCAGTGGTTGTTAAAAGATGGTAAATGGACTGATAATTGTATATAGCAGCGCTTTTCTAGTCTTCAACCATCAAGAGCATTTTACACTACGTGCAAACATTCGACAGCCTTGTCTCATCAAGTTCACACAGCGATGGCAAAGTTCAATGCGAGAAGGAATCTAAGTCATTCATAAACATTAAAAAGGATGCTATTATCGAACACATTAAAAGGGATGCTATGATCAGGAGCAATTTGGGGTTCAGTATTTTGACTCAAGGATACTGTCGGAACGTGGCAAGTTTTTGGAGGGAGCGCGTGGGATCGAACCAACAACCGTTAGTCCGATTTGGCGGGGAGACCGCTCTGCGCGTCTGAGCACGCGCCCTATAAGGTTTATAGCACACTACATTTCTTCAGTGTTGAGTAGATGAGGTCACCGCTGTCATTGTGGAGCCCACAGTGGGCTGTTGTGTCCAGTGAATCGCTCCCAAGCTCCGTGGAAGTCATAGGTCATCACATTAATGAAGTCCAGGTGCCTGAAAATGCATTTAGAATACTGAGTAAAACAAGTTACTGAGCCAACCTTTCATCAAAAACAAAGTCTGATTTAAAATACTAGTATTTCCTAAAAAACTCTTCAGTACTTGGCAATCTCAGCAATCTCATATCCAGCGTCAATGGTTCCCTTTCCAGCAGACACTGCAGCAGTCAGCATAAGCTGGGGCCTTCCGGTGGCCTTGGCCTCAGCTGCGTATGCTTCAACAAGTTCCTGAAAATGAAGAACATTGATAAATATTCTAAAATATAATACAATATACACTGATCAGCCATAACATTATGACCACCTGGGCATCCTGGTGGTCATAATGTTATACAGCCCCATACGCAACAAACTGCTACAGTAGCTTGTCTGTTGGATCAGACACACGGGCAGCTTCATCCCGTGCATCAATGCGCCTTATCCAGTTACCGCTTTCCTTCCATAGCCCTTTTAATCCCCACAAGGAACTGCAGTTTTGGAGATGCTCTGCCAGTCGTTCTTCCAACCCACATTTGGCCTTGGTCAAGTCGCTCAAATCCTCACACTGCCCATTTTTCCTGCTTCTAACACATCAACTTTGAGGACAAAACGTTCACTTGCTGCCCGATATACCACCCACTGACAGGAGTCATGATAACCAGATAATCAGTGTTATTCACTTCACCTGTCAGTGCTCACATGGTTATGGCTAATCGGTGTACCTGGTCCCTATGGATCAAGAGTTCATGGCCCACCTTACAGAGCAGACTGAATCTCTTCTTGTCCTGTGGTGGACTGCCACGAGATCCAGGGTACTCCCAGTCCAGATCTAGACCATCAAAGCCATGAGTCCTCAGGAATTTGATAGAAGACTGGATGAACGTCTGACGGTTGGCTGGAGAGGACACCACGATGGAGAACCTTTTGGAGAAGTTTGACATATGTCATGCTTCTACCTTTGTTTAAATCTTTGCCATATCATCCTTTTCTGATGAACTAAACTTTCATTCCATATTTGCACAGTTTCTAACTGAAAAGTACTTACTGAGCAGAGCCAAAGTTCCATCCACCAACAGCCAGTAAGGTCTTCAGACTGGGGTTCCTAAGGTTAAAACAGATGGTTAATTTAATTAGCATAGTGCAGAACTGTTGAGTCAACAATTTTGTTTGTCACAGACAGTTTATGCAACTGGGATTTTCAAACTTCACATATCATATACACACAGATATAGTATTTCATACCATTGAAGGACAAGTTCTTACTTGCTCTTCAGGCCATTGAAGGTCTTGTACAAGGTCTCGTCATTCCATTCATAGGTAACCAGCTCATTTTTGTTATTGATGATGGAGAAAGCATAAATCAGATGGGTGCACAGGAAGGGATCCACATTTTGGGGCATGTATTTCCCAGTCCCAGGTCTGTACTGGGACCAGTTGGTGAAGTAACACGCCATCTTGGAGGCAGTTGCTGGAGGTCAGTGGAAGCAAATCTGTGGTCAGTATTCTTTGTAATGTCTATTATTGTCAGACACTATGCACACTTCAAAGAGTGGTTGTATGACCATGCCACATTTATAAAAGTTAACGTGTAAAGTGTAACTCACCCAGCTGGCACATCAGCAGGCACAGGCCTAAAGAAAGGTCAAAATTACAGATGAAAGCTTTACATTGCGGAAACGTATGGCACAATAAATACACAAGGCTTAATGTATCAAGTTATCAAGGCATCACGGTGATGTAAAGCAAATAAAGTAATAAATGTAAAGAGGCCTGATGACTGCTTACCTGCTAGATTAGTGAACTTGGTCATCCTGATTTCAAAGTATTACACCTTCAACTTCTTTTCTTCTACAATGAATGAACAAATTTGGAATGGAAAAAACGAGAACAAAATTGATATAAAATGATATTCATTGGAATTATTATTATTATTATAAGGTATAACTTGACTTTAACTACTGTAAAACAGTTTTAAAGGTGGGGTCAGTCATTGTGGAAAAATATAGTTGATTGTTGAATCTCATTCCTAGGTTGTCAAAAACTAACCCCAAAGCTTTGAATGAGTCTCAATTATCCATTACATTTCTCAAGAATGACTGACTCCACCTTTGACCTGGTGCTTCAACAATATCTTTTGAACAATCTTAGTTTCTCTGGCATCTTTAGAGCGTTTTGTTCTTTATCAATCAAAGTTAAACCATACAGATTTCATTCATGGATGTAACTGTTTCCCATTGTTTCAACAACTTATAATAGTAGTAATAACATAAATTAAACCTGTACAGTGTTCTTAGCCCAGCCAGTATAACCATGTTTGGATGAGGTGAATGTTTAACTTTCACATTTCCCTAAACTGCAGTATTTTTCCAAACTTATAAGAAACAATGTATATACATTTGCCTATTTTGATTTCCTTGAAAAAAACAACAACAACAAATCGCACTAAATTGGAGCTAAATCTGTACAGACTACACTGACATAGCTCTTGGAAACACAGGAGAGGAAAAGAAGTGATGCTGCTAAATTTTCAGTGCAAGCTTACCTTGGGATCTTAGAATGAACCAATGTGTATGAGTTGTATGAGCTCCTTATATACATACCACCTCTGTGGAGGATATCAGTCCTTGTCACATATCATTAAAGGAAATAATGATATGTTTGCTAGATTACAGGTACATAGAGGGATAAGATAAGTAACATCAGACCTGAGCTGACAGATGGTGATAAGCTATTGTATATGGTATAGAGACAACATATATCTGTATGAGATATGGGATTCAATTTAGGTCATGATATGACTTTGACTCAGCTGTTCCCCGCAGGAGACAATATGCAACCATTCGAACAATTTAAAAGTGAGATTTTACTGGAAAGGCAAAAACAGAAAATAAATATATATATTTCTAATGTGTTATTGTGATCTCCTGAACACTGTCAGCAAACAACAAAGCTACGTTTCTGTGTTTTCGTAATATGTTATTAGGTGTCTTTGGTTGTTACCATGGAAACACAGCTCAACGGTGTCCTTGTACTGACCAAGGACAATGTGGCCTCACATTAACTTGTTTCAGCTGATCCAAGTATAGGTTCTGCATCACACAAAGAGCTGATGCCGTTGTTTATGTGTATTGCAAGACTGCAATTGAACCATATGTTCCATATATCAGTGAGACCTGTATAAAACTACAGATTCATGTAAGATCGGACCGTTTACATACAGAAAGCTTGAACCGTTTTATTTTCTATTTGTTGCAAAATTCACAATACTTCCAATTAAGATAGGCCCAGCTAAATTAGCATCTTTGGGAAAATTATGAAAATGCACATTTATAATTTAAAGAGATGATATACAGTAACAGTGGTTTGCCATTAGCCGTGCTATTGTTTACTTCTGCTTTCCAAAACCAGAAACCTGGCCTAGCATACAGCAAAATAGATTGATTTAATGGTCGCATGCATACTACTATGAAGTAGTAGTTGTCAGTAGAATGCAGGCGGTTCTGAATACAACCAGGGTGCTGCTATTGTGCTGATTGACTCACTGGAAAGGACCAGAACCTTATTTAGTTCTGTTGTTGTTGTTTTTGTTGTTGTTGTTAAATGCACATGGTGAGCATCAACATTCATTTGTGACCTTTGTTACTTCTGTTGCTATAGCACAGGTTGCTAGATCAATTACAAAAGAGATGCAAAGTATTAATTAGTGAGCTTTAGAGGTGTAATTTATTTCACATTGGACAAAGCCAGGCTCGAAGATCTAAATTACTTTATCTCTCTTTGGTAGTCATAAGCTGAAGAACATTAAACTTAACCATTAAACTTAACCATTGTTATTAGTAAATACTGCTGTGATAACACATTGGTGTACAAATAAATGATTAATGCTTGTATTGATAACAGAGTTATATAACTCACATTTGCGTATGGTGTGTGTGACAGTGTAGTCTATTAGATGTGATTTTGTGTTTTTTCAAGTCCCTGAAGTCAGTTCATTTACGAGAGGAGAAAAGATCTTATCTTATCTGAACTACAGCTGGCTCAAATGGCACACGTGCTCCCTGTTCATGTTTTCATTCAAAGCTGATGGTCCTGACTAATGATGATTTTTATTATGCATATTTTTATTGTTGTTAAATGCATGTCAGCATTAATATAGTATCTGATGTCTGTACAGTATCATAATTGCAGCAATTTTATCAGATGGATCTCAAGATACCATGTTTTTTTATCTTATGTTATGATATTGAACTCATTTATGATTAAAACATTTAAATAGTTTTATTAGTACACATAATTCAACACCGGGTTAATTAATTGTTGAGTCTCTTTTCCCCTGGATATAAAACTGAGGTCGTAACACAGGCTATGGTGTATGACGGCTGCATCTGGCACATGTGTTGTGTTTACTCCGACTGTGTGGCTGCTGCCAGCCCTATCTTTCTATACTTAATTTTGATAAATCTCATACAATAAAAACCTTGTTAACATATGAATAGATTCTGTTGCCAGAGAGCTTTTATTTTTCTTTTTTTTTTCCATGTCTGTGACTGTAGTACAAGGTGGATATTATATATATATATATATATATATATATGTTGCTGGTATAATGTCAATATCACTATAAACAGACCCTTTTCACTGTATTTCTGCTGGGAACTGCATGCAGTTCACGGAAAAAATAGGCAAGACCTCGACTTTCTAGTGAAACACTGCTGCAGCCTCAGGTGAGACATGCGGTTCATCCCAGTGTAAAAAGCAATCAAGAGCAATAAATGCACTTAATTTGTACTGACCTTGACTCATTGCTCAGCAGCGCTTTATCATGGCTCCATTTCCAGTGGTGTCATACTTTTAGCAAACAGATGTTGTTTGCTGCAACTGTTGTGATTAATGTCCCTTGGTATGTTTTTGTGTTACTGTAAATCCAATTTTCCATAGAGAGACAACAAAGATCAGAACTGAACTGAGAAGCTTTAGAAAATTAGAATATTTGATAGGTATTCTTCTAAAATAGTGCTAAACATCTGCCAGTTAATGAGAACCTTTCTGAATGTCTGAAACTTTATCAGATGTATCTCAAGATACCATGTTTTTTATCTTATGAAACTTGGGAATACTGAACTGAAAACCGCCTATCCAGATTTGAGACACACAAAATTTCTCAATGTAAATATAAAATATAATTTAACACATGGGGGGAAAACGGCATCCAAGACATCCAAACCTGCTGAACAGTTCCAGAACTCTAATGTGGGTTTCTTCAGTGGGTGTACAGATACCCCCAGGTGTACTTTAAAGAACTGCAAGAGGTATGTAAGGGTATTTTTTTTAGGTTAATTTAAAAAATATCAGTCATGAATAATTCCTAAAATAATTATACTATAAGTTAAAAAAAAGCAAAGTAAAAAGTAAAAGCAAGTTCTATAAACTCAATGTTCTTATTTTCAATGCAAGCATTTTCAATGCTATCGCAAAGAATGACAAAGACCTTGAGTGAAGCACTAGGCCATGTTTCTCACTAAAATGTAACTAATCAAAAAGATGCCGTACAAAAACTTTGCCATAAATTTAGTTGTGGATTGGAAAATCAAGAATTTAAGTTTTTGTTTTATAAATCTGACACTGTGCAGTATTGTTTTGTACCTCAAATATCATTTTTTGAATTTCTACCAAAGATGTTGGTCAAATGTTTCAAAGGAGGTACAATAATTGGGCATCACTGGTTTGAGAGGCAGCTTTTATATTAATGATCAATACAGCATTTCAATAAATCATTAGTGTCTCTGCTATATGACCTGACTCATGCACTGACAGCAGAGTAGTAAAACAGCAGATATAAATGGAGTCATACTAATCAGTAACCCAATGAACTATTACATCATGTGCAGGATGGTCATTTGCTCAGGTGAGACATGCGGTTCATCCCAGTGTAAAAAGCAATACATTTTCCTTTGTTCCAAGAGCAATAAATGCACTTAATTTGTACTGAACCTTGACTACATTGCTCAGCAGCGCTTTATCATGGCTACATTTCCAGTGGTGTCATACTTTTAGCAAACAGATGCTGTTTGCTGCAACTGTTGTGATTAATGTCCCATGTCCCTTGGTATGTTTTTGTGTTACTGTAAATTTCAATTTCCCATAGAGACAATAAAGATCAGAACTGAACTGAGAAGCTTTAGAAAATTAGAATATTTGATAGGTATTCTTCTAAAATAGTGATAAACATCTGCCAATTAATGAGAACCTTTATGCCTGTTACCACAGGCCCACACTGATTACTATTTGTGTTGTCAGTAGCTAAATGCAGGAAGAGGTCAGGTCTTACACCATGTCATATGTTGCATTGTGGGAATGCACCACATTTCAAAAACAAAACTTACCTGTTCCAGTTATTGGTAACTGTTTTGCACAAGCAAATCCAAAACCTCAATAAAATATTTAACTCAATCAAATGCCATATGAGCATGATTAAATTATGATAAACTTTCAATAGGATCATTGTAATCCAACACATACAGGGAAGTATTAGTAAATGATTGACTGTTTATTGTAAACTGGATTGCTTTATCTATAGATGCAATTGAGTTTTTTTTTCTTTTCTTTAAAAAAAACCGTTATAGTCAGTAAATAGTATAATAATTTTTAGGTGTGTTGTAACTTTTTGCAATTACAATTATGGTAACTTGTGTGATGTTATTGTGTCAATTTATTACGACTCTTTAACACTTTCAGTCAGGATTTAGAGTTCATCACAGCACAGAGACAGCACTGGTTAAAGTTAATAATGACCTTTTGATTGCTTCCGACAATGGACTTGTCTCTACTTGTATTATTAGATCTTAGTGCTGCATTTGACACCATTGACCATAATATTCTTTTACAGAGACTTGAGCATCTAATTGGCATTAAAGGAACCACACTAAGCTGGATTGTTTTTTGTACAAGCATAACATAAAACTAAGTGTAAGTCATGGAGTTCCACAATTTCGTGGCTGGAACAATTCATTCACTTTATATATGCTCCCTTAAGCAACATTATTAGGAAGCAACTCCATTCAATAACTTCATTGTTATGCAGAGATACCCAGTATGTCCCTAATCAAGTCCAAGCCCAATGAAATGAACAATTTAGCTAAATTACATAAAAACATGTCTAAGGACACTGAAACCCTGGATTCCGCAATGTACACGAATATTACCATTGTTACTATATTAAAAAAGTTCTCCTAGAGGTATTATCCCTGGCCTTCCATCACCACGTCCAGGAATCTTAGAATTATCTCCGATCAGGATATGTCTTTTAACCTCCCACAATAAAGCAAACCTCTAGGACTGCTTTTTTTCAATTTGCGTAACATTGCTTAAGATACGACAATCAAATTTAATTCAATTCAATTCAATTTTAATTATTTGTATAGCGCCAAATTCATAACAGAAGTTATCTCAGGACATTTTTCAAATAGAGCAGGTCTAGCCCGTACTCCTATATACATAAACAGTTCCCACCGTGAGCAAGCAATTGGTGACGGCGGCAAGGAAAAGCGTCCTTTTTAGTCATCGTCATTATCTTCTTCATGTTCATCATCATCATCATCATCATCATCAGTCACTTCTATTGGTTCTATGGATATGGGTCCTAAAAAAAAGAAAAAAAATTGTTCTTTATTAGATTTTCTGGTGCTTACAATTACATTTTTTTGTGTCAGGCCTCAGTGACAGGAAGCCAGAGACAACCAGGCAGACCTATCCAAAAGGGGCAGATGAGCAGAAGTCTGAAAAGCAGGCTGGGGTTTATAACAAGCAAAGTTGCAGGCAAGGGGAAAAAGGCTGGACCGACATGACTGGTGAGATGATCCAGCAAGGAATGATGGTAAATGGGCGGGTCCTCCACTAATCGTAAGGTTCGATCCCCGGCTCCTCTGGCTGCATGTCGAAGTGTCCTTGAGCAAGTGAACCATGTATCGAGCATCTAACTTTCTCAAACTTCACAAACTGAAGGATGTCCCTGATCCAAGACGAGTGAGAAGGCGACGCAGGGGACTTCCCCCCCAATAAAATCAAACGTCTAGCCAATAAAGAGACAAGGCTACAAAGTCAGCTTTATATTTAGCAAGCTGCAAAGTAGGAGGTAAAACCCCAAACAAAGCGGTACAAGCTGTTGGGTCAAATTGAACCTTTGTGCAAACAGAAATAGAGTTGAATATCAGTGTCCAAAAATTGAGTAGTGAAGGGCAAGACCAAAACATATGGACATGGGTAGCTGGAGCCTGATGACATCTTATGCACATAGGATCGACATCATTATAGATTTTCAAAAGCCTAACTCGAGTGAGATGGGTACGATCTAGGATTTTGCACTGGGTCAGACCATGTCTAGCACAAATAGATGAGGAGTGAACCTGACGCAAAATGGCATCCCACAGCTCCCCCGAGATCTCCTCCCCTAGATCCTCTTCCCATTGGGTTTTAATTTTATGCTGCAGGGTTAGCTGCAAAGAATAAATAAGCGTGAAATAGCACCCTTAAAGTTAGGAAATGGGATTAAAAAGGAGTCAATTAGAGAGGCTTCTGGGAGACTTGGGAAACTGGGGCTAAGATTGCGGATGAAACTACAAACTTGAAGATATCTAAAAAAAATGCTGTCTAGGCAAATGGAATTTCTCTGAGAGTTGCTGGAAGGATGCAAATGTACCGGCAATATATGTCCCTAAATGCCTTGATGCTGTAGTCACACCATAAAGAAAAAGCCCCATCAATTAAGGAAGAATGAAAAACAGGATTAGCTGATAAAAGTGCTAGGAAGGAGAAGGACTGTAGACCAAGGTAGCGTGGAAATTGCTTCCAAATTTTAAAAGTGGATTTAACTAAGATATTATTGCAAAAAGGGGAGAGAGAAAAGCTAAGAGGAGCATGGATGAGAGCAGTCAACGAAGCAGGTTTAGCAGAAAACATCTCCATACTCAAGCATGTAGGAGGAACTGGTGACCCCTTCAAAGAGATCCAAAGCTGAATTACTCTAAAGATGGAGGCCCAGTAATAAAATTTCAAGTTAGGGAGGGCCAGGCTCCCCAGGGTCTTAGGTCTCTGCTACAGCTCCTTTCGCAAACGAGGGACCTTCCTGTTCCATATGAACTCAGTGACTAATGAGTGTAATGTAATGAGTGACTGAGGGAGAAAGACAGGTAGGCACTGGAAAAAATAAGACAATTTGGGGAGGATGTTCATCTTAACCGAATTAACCCTGGCCACAAGGGAAAGAGGCAACAGTGACCACCGTTGAAAGTCCTTCTGTATCTGATCTAACGAAGGGGCAAAATTATTTTCAAACAAATCTTCAAATCGGTCTCTAATCTGGATACCAAGGTATTTAAAGCCAAATGGAACAATTTTGAATGGGAAACCCTGAGCAGCATTTTGGGCCCCTTGATTTAAAGGAAACAGCTCACTCTTGTCCAAATTTAGTTTATAGCCTGAAATCTGACCAAATGAACTAAGGATGTCAAGAGCAGCTGAAACTGAGACAGAGAGATTGGACACATATAATAATAAGTCATCAGCATAGAGGGAGACCTTCTGTTCAATACCAAATCTTGTTATTCCATTGATGCGTGGCTCTGAACGAAGCGCGATAGCCAGAGGTTCAATAGCAACAACAAATAGAAGAGGACTCAGAGGACAGCCCTGACGAGTGGAGCGGTGCAAAGGGAAATAATCTGAATGGGTGTCATTAGTTCTGACTGATGCCACAGGGGATGAATAGAGCAACTTAATCCAAGAAATGAACTCCTGGCCAAAACCAAATTTCTCCAAAGCGTAAAAAAGGTAATTCCACTCCACTCTGTCAAAAGCCTTCTCTGCGTCTAATGAGATTACGGCTTCTGGCCCCATTGACGTAGAAGGATTATAAACAACATTAAGAAGTCGTCTGAGATTAAAGAACCCATGTCTGTTCTGGACAAAACCTGAGAGAGAGAGATTATCAAAGGCAAAACTGATTCCAGTCGCAGAGCTAATAATTTGGACAGAAGTTTTACACCTACAGATAAAAGACTAATTGGACGGTAACAGGACAGAGGGTCCTTATTCTTTTTTTAAGAGTAATGATATGGGGGCCTGATTTAGAGTCTGAGGTAATTTAGAAAGAGTAAGAGATTCATTGAACATTTCGATCAAAACTGGTGCTAATTTGTCAAAAAAGGTCTTGTAAAACTCAGTTGGAAAACCGTCTGGGCCTGGACATTTTCCAGACTGCATAGAAAATGTTGCCCGTTTAAGGTCATCTATGGTGATTGGGCCCTCTAACCGCTCAGCAGTATCAACATCTACCCTAACCAACTCCAGTGAGTCAAAAAAACTATCCAGGGCTGACAGATCAGACCCAACCTCAGAAGTATATAAAGAGGAGTAAAACTGTTTAAACTGATCATTAATTTTTTTAGGATCGGTTGTGACGCCAGAAGGAGTATGAATTTGTGGAATCTGCTGAGAGGAGGAAGCCTGTCGAAGCTGATGGGCCAAAAGTTTGGTCGCCTTATCCCCAGATTCATAATAACAATATTTAGCCTTAAATAAGAGCTCCTCAACCTCTTTAGTAGAAAGAACATCAAACTCAGCCTGAAGAGCGAGACGATCTTTATATATGTTAGGGGATGGGGAGGAAGCATAGATATTATCAAGCTGGGAGATTCGTAACCTCAATTCCTTCAATTTTTTTTTCCTTTGTTTGTTCTCGTAGCTGCTGTATGAAATACTTTCACCTCTAATGAATGATTTCATAGTCTCCCAAAGAAGGGAGGCTGAGATCCCTGGAGTTCTGTTGGTAGTAAGACAAGTAAGTCAATTTGATTAGAAACAAACGTAACAAAATCCTCATTAGATAGCAAGCGCGTATTGAGACGCCAAGGGGGGCACGTACGATGGCGCTCCTGTATGAATAACTCCAGTGTAGTTGGAGCATGATCTGATATTAGAATAGGATCATAAGAGCAAGACTGAACAGAGTGGAGAAATTGGTTGTCCAGGAGAAAATAATCAATACGAGAAAAGGAATATTGTACATGAGAGAAAAAAAGAATACATTTTACCAGATGGATTAAGAAAGCGCCATGGATCAGAGACTGAGAACTCATCCATAAAGGATAAAATGGTCTTAGAAGACTTTGAGGGCACTCCTGGTCTAGTAGAAGAACGATCTAATACAGGATTAAGCCAACAGTTGAAGTCACCCCCCATAATGAGGAGATGCGTGGACATGTCAGGTAACTTGGCGAACAATTGGTGGAAAAAATTGTCATCATCCCAGTTTGGACCATACACATTAGCCAGAATCACAGAATTACTATATAGCTGCCCCATTACAAACACAAACCTTCCATTGGGGTCAGCTATTACATTAGAGCACACAAAAGGAACTGATTTGTGAATCAAAATTGCAACACCCCTAGATTTACCGTTAAAACTAGAATGAAATACTTGACTGAAAACAATATGGGCACCTAATTGTTGAAGGCGGTGAAGAACTTTGCTACGTTTAATAGGCTGATTTAGACCATTACAGTTCCAGCTAACCAATTTGAGTCCTGTCCCTGATTGTCATGGCATCCTAGACTGCTGCATGCTAATCAAGTATTAGTGTAGCGGTACGAGGCACTAG
>NW_023339740.1:1521509-1527076 GCF_004916995.1 Morone saxatilis | reverse complement strand
GCACTAGTTGCCGTATCCAAACGCTGAGTCTGCTTCACTTGTTCCCATCCCTGCTTACAGCCAATCCTACGGTTTCATGGCAGAAGGATAAAAAGTAGGCTGTGTCCCTCTCCTGCCCTCTCGGCTTCCTGGCCTCTTTGGCCCTTCGCTTCTGGTCGTTGCGTTTGCCGCTCACCTCACGCACAGAACCGGCGATTCGTCGTGGCCGAGGCGGACTCTTTGGGGGCTGCACCAACCGGAGCATGAGTCTGGTGGTCGGCATGATGCATGGGGGCTGTTTTTTCTTCCTGCTTGCAGTATCCTCTTCACCCTCCTCCCTTCTTTGGGACAGGGGCACGCTAAGTTAACGGACTGATGAACCAGAGTCTGACGGACGTTAAAGGCCTAAATAAGAGCCTTGGGAGTAATCACGACGTAATTAGCCACGGCTACTTTTGGGGGTCACCTCTGCTTCGCGCCGGCCTGCTAATGTTTACTCTGCGGCTTCAGCTCCTTGCTGGGCCTGGTTCGGGGTCCTGTAGCTCCAGAAAAAGACAGCTTCACCGGTTGACAAATTTTCCAGATTGCAGTTTGCTGGGGTCCTCACAAAGTTGTGTGTAGCTCACCGGGGGAAGAGTGATCTCAAAAAGTCGCGGGAACGCTCAATCCAAACTGTCACTCGGGAGAGTGCGATGGCACTTCGGAGCAGGGGCAACTCATCCAGGCTGAGGAGTCCATCAGCAGCTGGCATTAAATATCGGTTGGGCGCACAGCCTTCGGGCCGCCCTCTGGGTGACCACTACCAGCCGTATGGTTGTTCCTGCCTCGCTCTACCCTCAGGTCCGTCACATTTATGGTGGTGCTCTAATGGGCCTTGCAAGAATGCCACTGGCGGCGTGGATGAAGAGACCAACAATCAGAGCCTAGAATAGAATATAAAACTTAAGCTGGAGGCTTGAAGATAGTTGATTGGTTGAGTCTCAGGTGTCCAGGGGTCCAAAGCGGTCTGTATTGTCATGTTCCTGGGGAGATGAGACTCAGCAAGTCAAAGCTGGTCTGGTTCGTTGGTCTGATTGGTTGCTTTCATTGGACCAGAGCCAGAAGAACCTGATTTTTTTCAACAGATGTATCGTTTCTGCATGGTCTAGTTGTCAGTTATATGTAGTGTAAAAGTGCTTTGAGTGGTTGGAAGACTAGAAAGGCGCTATACAAGTACAGGTCCATTTACCATTTTAAACACTGATGGATGAAATTATCATTTACAGGTCAATTTACTACTTATGGGAAGTACTACTCATCTACAACTACAGCTTAGTCTTCTGTGACTTTAGAGAAGCTTTGTCACAAATAACCCAGATGATGCCATAGTAAAGTCAACGGGTTATCTCAAGAGACTAGAAATTTTACAAATTGCCTGTATTAACATCTGTTCAGACCACATTAAACATTTGGAGCATTTCGACCAAAAATAAATTGGTTCAAAACCTGAAAAGTACCCAGCTGGAACAAACTATAGCAGGTTTTACTTGGGAACCAAAGTGGGCATGTCATATTCTACAGGTCATTTTGCACTGTGTAACACTCTGTCAATGATGCATCCTTAATTATGATGGTTCCACTTAAAATTGGTGGAAATGCTGGCTGGTTCACAAGATCTCCAAGAGTTTTGAATGGAACCGGTTCAAGAACCAGAGGTAATTTGGTGGAAAAATACTATGATAGGCCATTTCCCACCACAGGCAACTAGGTTTTGAACCGTTTGGAGCATTTCAAACAAAAAAATAAATTGGGATTCGGAACTGAAAATGTGTCCCTGCTGGAACGAAAATATGGCGTGTTTTTTCTTGGAATCCAAAGCTGGATTATGTCATATACTACAGGTTGTTTGCATTGTCCAACCCAAAAAAAAACCCTTCCCTTTTTGTGATGATACATCCTTAATTATGATGGTTCCGCATAAAACTGGTTTACTAGATAGAACCATGGTTCCAAGAGTCTTGAAAGTAACCGGTTCAAGAACCAGAGCTAATTCGGTAGAAAAACAATTTTTCTTTATGCATGCTACTGATTCAGTTCAAAATATGTCTGCTTTTATCAGGCAGTGAAATGTAGCAATACAAGTGGTTGCATTATGGGAAATGTAGCTTTTTTGGGGGCTTGATGTATATAAAAGGGACTAATAATCGAGATATCTCAGCATCTGCTGCTTCAACTCTCACAAGTCTCCTAACTTTATGGAAGTGCAATACCAAATCTCCAGACTACTTTTTTGATTCCCAACAAGCACTATCAGTTGCTACTGTGTGCATAAAGAAATCTAGGCATTGTGTCTATATAATTTATCTTTCCATTTCTATTTAAGGACTTTGCCATGAAGTACTGGAGAGACAAGGGCACCCCAGTGGAGAAGCTGAACATGGGTTTCGCTGCTTATGGTCGTACCTTCCGCCTGACGTCATCAAACACTGGTGCTGGAGCCCCAGCTAGCGGAGCTGCATCGGCTGGTCCATACACACGTGAAGCTGGCTTCTGGTCTTACTATGAAGTAAAGTCTGAACAAAATGTATATTAACATGAGGGAAATGGACAACAGAACAATCCAATGACATTTCTATAATCTGGTCTTTCAGATCTGCACCTTCCTGAAGGGCACCACCATTCAGTGGATTGATGACCAGAAAGTTCCCTATGCCACCAAAAACAGTGAGTGGGTGGGATTCGACACCAGGGAGAGCTATGAGATCAAGGTAAGTGGCACATTGATACACAAGGATTAGAGATTGAGGGATGGTCTGTAGAAATTCAAGAGGTAGGATTTAATGTTCTTTACTTTGTGGTTGACTCATCTTCAATACACAGGTCCAGTACATGAATGACATGAAGTATGGTGGTGCCTTTGTGTGGGCCTTGGATCTGGATGACTTCAAAGGAGAGTTCTGTGGAGAAGGAAGCCATCCTCTGCTGTCCCATCTGCGCAAACTCGTCAATGGTGGTAAGTCTTGCTTCTAATCATTTGTATGAGCCAATATGTTCCCAGCTTGTCAAAACACAAATAATGAAGCTAGTAGGTGCAACGTTAAGTTCTTGGAAGGTTTTTGGGAAGCAGTATGGTGCTAGTGCTTTGTTTTAATTTTCTCTTTCTGTTTCCACCTTTTACAGGTGTGCCCCCAGTTCCATCTACCTCAACTGCAGTACCAGCGACTACCGCAACCACCAAACCTGTTGCTACCACTACTGCACCAGCATTCACAACCACCAAACCTGCTGCCACCACTACTGCACCAGCCTTCACAACCACCAAACCCAGTGGCACCACCAATGCTCCGTCCACCAAGACCACTATCCCTGTCCCAGGACGGGGCTTCTGCAAAGACAAGGCCGACGGCATCTACGCCAACCCAGATGACAACACCAGCTTCTATGTATGTGCAGGCGGACGAACCTACCCGAGGGTGTGTGGAGCTGGCACTGTCTTCGAAGACAGCTGCAAGTGCTGTGTGTGGCCCTAAGTGTTAACAAGTTGGGGACTGTCACTGGCTGACATCTCAGTACAGATTTTGCAAGCTAATGCATCTGGGAAAATACCTGTTTTATGCTTTTTGACTATAAAAAGCTGTAACATTTTAGAAAGCTTGTAAATTAGAAGTGAAAAGTAAAACATCGAAATATATATGTTCAATCACAATAAAGGTTATGACGAATTGAAAATTTGTTTGACAAATAATTAAAAGCAAAAATATATTCTTACCTCACCAAACACATTTCTATATGTTACATAAGAAGAGTAGAAGATTGATGTTCTAAATGCGATTTGTGGGGGTTCAAACTGGAGACCCAGGACACCCTGTCCAGGTTTAGAAATGCAACTACTGTGGCAAAGTTGACTCCACATCATATGGTGATTGCATGACGTGATGAAAAGTGTTGAAGACCTAAATAGGCATAGAGTCTACCAGGTGGGATGATCTTCATTTTGTAGTGTCTTTACAAGCCAACTGAGGATGCAACTGAGATGGTCCACCACAGAATCATGCCCTGTTTGGGTGAAGGCCCTCCAATTGTATGTATATGCATGTGCACCATGTGTAGTAGTTGTGTGCTTTCTCTTGGTTTGTGTAATCAATATCGCGCAAACCCACACTTTTTGGCTCCAATCAGCTGTTTATTCTGGTAACAACATGCCACCATGTTTCTGTATAATATGACAACAGCAAATTGTGTACCCTGGCAAGATTTTCGGCAAATTTTCGAGTTGTTCTTCAGATTATTTCCACACCACATTAAAGCAGGCTAACACTATCACTGTTTAAACAATAAATCACCATCACAGCAGAACTTTGCATTTTATCAACCATTACAGAGATGACGTGGCATAGATTAGATAGGCTCCAAAACTGGAAAATACATTCATCACGAAATAGTCTGTGCAGAATTGTAGACTAAGGATAAAGCATGGCCCTTTTGTATCAGTCACGGTGGAAATTGTTCGTGTTTGTTTCTAGAAATGCTTTTATTTCTGCCTGAAGACCTTTGCATTTATATTCTAGTGATAGGGTTGCACCAACACCTCATTATCTGTGTGACACCGCTTGATGTTTGTGCCAAAGAGATAGAGACAGTATATCACTCGCCTGCCAGAATGTGATACATCGTATTCTGCATTCCCCCGTCACCATGAACAACTTGGAACTAGAAATTGGGAGCAATAAAAACACCTTCAGATCATTGCTATTATGGCTGTGTAGAGATTTTTGCTTCCAAACACAACTTTCCCACTTTATTAATTGTTTTTAACCAATAATCCATTAAGTTTTAAGCTTCTTTTAAAGGTAATGCAAAGGCAGTATTAATTTGATTTAACATTAACATTAATATTCACCATACAAAGGCTGCTACGATAGTTGGCTATGGAAATAAGCACATCATGAACACATACCCATACAGAAAACCCATTTTATTCCAGGGCATTGCAATTAGTCAAGCTCCTCCATCGAAGGCTTTCGTCTCAGTTCCTCGTAACTTTTTGTTAGGTAAGGTTGGGAGGATTTGGAAACTGCAGGCAGTGGTTACTGTAGGTGAATGGACATATGGAGATGCATACAATAATTGCTTACAACACCTGCACAGTCAGAGGGTAGCAGACACATACCCTTAAATTGGTAAATGCAGTTTTATACAACAGCTGCTGGTGTTGTTGCAGCTGCATGGCAATATTGCACTTCAGGGTGATGCAGCTGCACTCTGCCTTCTTGTGTGCTGAGTTTCTGCATCTGATAGGAAGAGATAGTACATTTTTTAGAGTGAGATAGTTCTCTGGTTCAGAAAACCATTTAAAATTTTGAAAATTACACAGTGATACTGTTATAGTATCCCTGTTTATATGCTGTGTCCAAAAGTTGAATGATTATGATATAGAATATTATTATTATTATTATCATTTTGCTTTTGCTTCCACCCATATTGTTTATTGAAACACTCACGTCAACTGCAAAAGAATAGATGAGCTGGGCTCATAGGGGCAAACCTAACCAATCATGGCTTTCTTATTTGATTGCTTTATATGTTGAAGCAACCCAGTCTCATATAAA
>NW_023339740.1:1504436-1521409 GCF_004916995.1 Morone saxatilis | reverse complement strand
AAAAATGTAACAGTGATACAATTTAAGAGCCATTATTGTAACCCATCTACGTTTTTGCACTTTGGACCAACGTAGCCAGGGTACGTTTTTATATGAGACTGGCTTGGTTGAAGATATAATCTGTAAATTTACCAAATTAAAAGGCTTAAAACGCTAGAACTATATTATATTAATATTATATAATATTATATATTTTGTTGAGTTGTGTACTTACATTATCCTAAACGTTTCTAACAATGTTCAAACTCAGAGAAATCAATTTGTTTAGGACAGGAGGAGACCTCTGTGGATAACTGGGCTCATGGTAGAAACCTCCTGAATGATGAACACTGAAGGAATCCTTACTGGGAGAAGCTGACTGCAATGACGGTAATCACAATATCTCAAAGTGAGGATTAGTTTGCTTTTATATTTTTAGTATTTCCTATTGTAATGAATCTCCCATTTTCACATGTGCAGGTTAATCCGAAAAGTAGCCACTTCATTAGCTGTTGGTTTTACCCATTTCATACCTGAAAAAGTGTTCCTGTACACATACAAAAGTTATGTATACATTCACTGTTCCTCACTAAAAATGCAGTGTGTATGTATTCTTCTTATCTTCTTTGCTGTTTCTGTTGGCACATGCAGCACAGTATATCTTGGCATGTTACCACCACCTGTTTATTAGTGGACTAGTGTGACACCAGTGGGGAAACTGTCACGTCATGGATGTAATATACAATATGGGATTCGTCTCACAGAAAACAAGGTCCTGGACTTTGAGTGCTAGGTTTAACTCAAGGTCAGACAAAGCGGGGTCAGGTGTAGTGCACTATTGGCTCTTGTAACTTTATTTTGCAGGTTGTCATAACCTTATAATAACAATTTAATTTCATAACCTCGTAGACTAGGGTCATTTGTGACTAAATCAAACCACCCTGTGTTGTCCCAGAAATCCCCAGCCCACTCCACTCATATCTCCCAAGTTAGTTAAGGATTATTGTGGAGCAGAAAAACAGGCTGGAACATCTTGATGGTCAATGGTCACAGGCGGCGTGTTCACACAGGAGAGAGATAAAGTAATCAAGGCTGTTAATCCAGGAACCAGAACAGGAGTACAGTATCGATTTATTTACCTATTTTATTTATTTATTTACCTATAATGCATCTCAGTTTATGTACATCTGTTTGGATTATTATGCAGTCAGTCAAAACATATTAGGTGTCATATGGTGAATATTTTCTTCTGTTCTACTTCATCTCTCTTGTGTGTTTATCACTACTTCCTGCTATAAGACTATAAATACGTGAACTTTACACTGGCTGTACATTTTTTTATTTTTTAGTGAAATAAAACTTTGAAATAACATTATTAAATATAATAATAAAAAAAATGTACATTATACAAAGTTCTTATTTTGTTATTGATTAATTTAGGTGACAATCTCTTAACATATTCTTTTATTTGCACAGCCTTTGTTCAATAAAATTAACATTCCTGGTGACTTAGAGGTCTAAAATGCCTTTTCTCTCTCTCTTACAATGTTTCCTGAGTGCATCACTATCAATGACGGCAAAATAGCAAAAATATTCTTTAAAAAATTTTTACACATTTGTTTTTCATTTAAAATTGATAAAACAAAACAAACGGACGTTTGAATAACCCTCACCTTCCAAGCGTGTAGGAGAAGCACGTAGGAAATGACTGCAAAACTCACAAAAAATGCTAAAGGTCCTATCTAGTGTTTGGTTTGTCTGTTCTGGGCTACTCTAGGAACATGGCGGTCCAATGTGGTGGACTGGACTATAGAAGAAGACCCGCTCCCTCTAAACATAAAACCAGCTCATTCTAAGGTAACAAAAACACAACTATTATACACTAATTAAAATATATCTATGAATATTTTATTTTATTTCTGCCAATAGAGCCTCCTAAATGTTACATACTGGACCTTTAAATCAGTTTCATGTTTAATTGTATGATTAATTAGTGGTTTTATTAGCTAAATAAACTTTTACTTGTTTTTTCAAATGATCAAGTATTGAGTTCAGTAAAAAGTGACCATGACAACAATAACAATGAGATGCGTATCCAAACAAAAAAAAAAAAGGCAAAATATCAGGACTATGATCCACTGTACTCTATGGTCATTTGGCTGATTAATGATATGATAATGTGTGATATGTCCACTGACCTAAATTACAACTGATACATGTGCTGTGTGAATGCTGTGAACAGAATACTGCACCGACTATATAATTGTCTACATGTAGGGCTTTGCAGGGTCTTATCGAAACATGTTCTAATAATCATTACATTTATTGCCCCAGTTTATCAAAGACTGCTACCCCTCCTATTTTTTCTGTGCACAGTAAACTGTATAAAAGGCCAAGATGCTGTTGTTTATGGCTTACATTTAGTCCCAAGGTGAGTTTACACAGGATAACAACTCTTCTAAGTAATCTTGAGAATGGTAGTTCTGTGTTTTTGTTTCATTCATGAACCCCTTTTCACTTTTTGTCTTATAGTTGTGAGAAGTGGATTTAAGATGACCAGGCTCACAATTCTAGCAGGTATTTATCTTTTATTACTCTCTTATATTTTTTTATATTTTAGAATGTGTGTTTTTATTTCTCTAAACCTTTTCTTTCTATATTCCTTAGGCTTATGTCTGGTGATATGCCAGCTGGGTAAGTCATAGTGCTTTCTGATGTACTAGCATTTGAAAAATTTGGAAAATTACAGGAACCAACAATTCTTTAATGTTTTTTTACTCCAACACAGGATCTGCCACCCAGATGGCGTGTTACTTCACTAACTGGTCCCAGTACAGACCTGGTGAGGGGAAGTACCTGCCACAAGATGTGGACCCCTTCCTGTGCACCACCCTGATCTATGCCTTCTCCATCCTCAACAGTAACAATGAGCTGGTGACCTACGAGTGGAATGATGACGTCCTCTACAAGTCTTTCAATGCCCTGAAGACCAAGTAAGTGGCCAGAGTTGAGATACCCTTATAACAGTAGAGGTCAAAGGTCAGGCTAAGCTCCTGAAGCTCTGGAGCCAGTAGAAGTTGAGTGCCTTGCATAAGGATCCTTCCGCTGGGTAATGCTTTATGAAATAGAGATCTTGCTAAAATAAGTTGTTGTCTTCTGTGGAATTTGACTTGAGCTAACCCATACATTGTTCTAGTAACCTGCTACAATGTATGTAGCAAGCAATTACAACGCTTACAATGCTTTTTCCAGAAATCCCCATCTGAAGACTCTGCTTGCTGTTGGTGGATGGAACTTTGGCTCAAGACAGTGAGTAACATTTACACAGAAATACGGAGGGCTTGTAGATATGTTTTCAAAGTTGTATTCACTACATTCTTGAGACATCCTAAAAGTCCAATGAAGTCCTAACTGTGACAAAATGCAGGCTAAATATGGTAGTTTTTGTTTTTTGGTAGCTAGCCAACTGGCCAGCAGGCAGATTTAACTGATGTTATCTTTACAGCACTTCCACTTTCTTTGCTGTTTAGAACAAATCAACAACACATAGCCAAAGCAAAGATGTCATGAATAAATGACAAAATATCCAATAAAAACCACTTCAAATATTAATCGTGAATTACTTTAAAACTATAGTCAGTGGTTTCCCCAAATCTAAGGGTGGATAAAAGCCTACTTTAGTAAGAGGTTTTTTTTGGATTGTAACGTTGATAACAGAGCTCAATTTTCCCTGCAGGTTCTCCATCATGGTGTCCACTCCAGCCAACCGTCAGACATTCATCCAGTCTTCTATCAAATTCCTGAGAACTCATGGATTTGATGGTCTGGATCTGGACTGGGAGTACCCTGGTTCTCGTGGAAGCCCTCCAGAGGACAAACAGAGATTCACTCTGCTCTGCAGGGTGGGTACAGATGTCTCTACTCTCTAGTTTCTAGCTGCAATTCACAGCTAATGTTCTCTGATTTACACATTGTTGATTTCATTCTTACTTGCTCTTTGGTGTGTATTTGCAGGAACTTGTTGCTGCCTATGCAGCTGAGGCCAAGTCCACTGGCAATAATCAACTCATGCTGACTGCTGCAGTGTCTGCTGGAAAGGGAACCATCGATAGTGGATATGAGATTGCTGAGATTGCCAAGTGAGTGGCCACCACTGTCTACCCCTTAAAAGGGGGAAAACTGGGAGTTCTGCAGAGGTATTTTAACTGTTTGTGTTTCTCCAGGGAACTGGACTTCATCAATGTGATGACCTATGACTTTCATGGAACTTGGGAGCAGTTCACTGGACACAACAGCCCACTGTTCCGTGGATCTGAGGACTTTGGTGACCTCATCTACTTTAACACTGTGAGTAGACATTGGGGACTGAAGGAAACTGAACTTGAGGGGTACCTTTTTAAAAGGTTTTGATTCAAGTCTTCCATCAACTTTGGTAGGACTATGCCATGAAGTACTGGAGAGACAACGGCACCCCAGTGGAGAAGCTGCACATGGGATTCGCTTCTTATGGTCGTACCTTCCGTTTGACATCATCAAACACTGGCGTTGGAGCCCCGGCTAGCGGTCCTGCATCAGCCGGACCATACACACGTGAAGCTGGCTTCTGGTCCTACTATGAGGTGCAGTTTAAATAAGGGTGATGTAAACCCATTATTATATGATGTACAGATGTATATATGAATTTTATTGGCATTTAAAGGCATGTGTGAAAAAAATTTGAAATAGTAAAGCTATGTACAAACCTTATGATATTGTCTATGGTCTAGATCTGTGGCTTTTTGAAAGGCACCACCATTCATTGGATTGAGGACCAGAAAGTTCCATATGCCTTCAAGAACAATGAGTGGGTGGGATTCGACAACCGGGAGAGCTATGAGATCAAGGTAGGTGGCACATCTGCTCTGTATTTGATCACAGTCACAGCATGTCCAAAGTATTTACAACCATTTCTATCTATTTTTGCCCCAATAGGTGCGCTACATGCAGGAGCAAAAGTTCGGTGGTGCCTTTGTGTGGGCCCTTGATTTGGATGACTTTGCTGGACGATTCTGTGGAGAGGGCAGTCACCCTTTGCTGGCTCATCTCCGCAAACTGCTTAATATTGGTAAGTCCATGGCATTTATATGCAGATGTTTTCCTTTAAAGTTAGTGGGCTATGGTGAAGATAGATAGTAATGCTGGTGGTCTGGTGAGTGATTAATTATTACCCTAAGTTCTCTTTTACTCCGTCAGTGCTAACTGGCTATCATATAAAACATTTCTGTGAGTTTAATTTTATATTCTTATCATTTAAATGTACTACAAGGAGTTTTCAACCATCAATGCCAGCAGTAAGAAGACTCACCTTTTCTATTATTCCTAATGCCTGCCACTGGTTCAGATTGTGTTGGATTCCCATGAACCAGCTGAAAACAGGGGTGACAAAATGAAAGTTTCTTTTAGGTCTTATTAAAATCTGCATCAGGTATATTTCTTCATACTACGACCTAGTACAGCCATTTACCCTATAAAAAATGACCAAATGCATGTTCAAAATGGTATTTTGCTCGTAATGTGTTGAGAATGTTATAATCAGCCTCACCCTCTTGGAGTAATAAAGTGATGTACAGTGTTTTCTGGATAAATCATAGTCAAGTTATAGACAAGCATTAATAGACATTTATTTATCTGCTTCACACCCCTCCTTCTCTTTCTACCATTCAGAGCTCCCTCCACTGCCCCCTACCACCACACCCAAACCTGGCGCTAGCACCACCTCCCCTCCGACCACCACCACTACCGCCACCACCCACGCCCCAGGATCTGGCTTCTGCAATGGAAAACCTGACGGCCTGTACCCCCACCCAGATGACAAGGCCAGCTTCTACATGTGCGCTGGCGGCATCACCCACGTGAGGCAATGCGGTAGTGGATCTGTCTTTGATGACAGCTGCAAGTGCTGCGTTTGGCCCTAGAGCCATGAGTGGAGACAATGTGTGTTACGATGCAAATGTCACCTATTAAACAGACTGTTAAAGTTCTCTTGTATCCACTGTGTATACAATCATTTATCTAAATGAATCTATCATTACTGTTGTATAGATACAATGTATTTTCATGTTTAAAATGTAAAATAGATTGTAGATTACAAAATTGAAGTACTTTGGTAGAAATTGTTGAGTACTGGCTCTACTACTACTACTACTTCTTTTTCCATACTTTGTTCCACAAACCTATACACTACTACACACTTTAAGTGTAGAGCTGGGCATTATTTTTTCAGCACTGGTGTCAGTATGAGTTTTTGTACCAAAACAAAAACAATACTTTTAAAATACCTTACTTTGCTGAGTTTAATCTCATATTTTCAAATATTTAACAATCAAAATAAGCTTCGAAAATGCAGTGTTTATTATAAGACAAATAGTTGTGCAGGAACCTCATACAGATAAAATTAACCCAGAATAAGTAAATACGCTTAACAATGTGACATAATTTAGTCCCAGCTTTAAAAACCTACCGTACAGAGGTTCAAGAAAACAATGTCAAGAAACAATGAATACACAGTGTGCATATCATGACATCACTGAGAAATATTTTTTGGAATGAATCCATGCTCTTATATAAAATGCTCATTAGTCACCTGTTGTCACTGAATGATTGTTTTGTTATTAGGAGATCAGACTCAGACCACTAGTGAAAAATCACTGCATCATTGATGCAGTTAAGACTCAAGACTCCAGGGGTTCCGATGCTTTTTCATGTCAAGGACCCCCAGTTTGAGAGAATTTTGTCATAAGGAATCCCCTCTGAGTAGTGTTTTAATTCTAGGTTTGAAGATAATAAGTCAAAGTCTTCACAGTCAATCAATAATCAAACTGGGATCACTAAATTACAATCAATCAAAACAACCAACCCTATTTCTTCCCTTGTTGTCCCAAATTCCATTTTTTTTTAATAAAAGTTAAAACATTATATTTCTCCTTTTCCTGGGGACCCCTTACAGCCCACTATTGTCTGTAATACTATTATGGTCACTATTATCCCGATACTGATTCTGCACTCCAAAGAAAAACTGTTTTTATGGATCATCTCAACTCTGAAAACATGTGTATGTCTGCTTCCCCCTGTAATTCATTCCTTCATCACACTGGTGACATCAACAAACGCTGCCAACAAAGACTCTCTGCCATCCGCAAACTAAATGCACTTTCTGTTGCCCCCCAACTTCTGTTATCAAGCTTCTGTTATTACTCTATAAAAGCAATAGTCCAACCCTTCATCCTCTACTGTTCAACATGCTTCTACAAACATGTTAACTGCCTCAATAGGAACATACTGACACGCTCTACACCACCAAACACTCCAAAACATTGGTCTCCCCAAAACTCCCCAACCTTCGGACCTTCAAACAATACAGCCCATTACAGCGCAGAGCACACGTATAAGCACACGACCCAGCACACCCTCAACTCATTATGTCGTACTGCTGCCATCCCGGACCGCAGATACCAGGAAAGTGGCCTGTAACGTGCTGCTAATGGCAGGAAGGTTTTGTACCTTTTGCATAGCGTCTTTAAACAAGGGCATCCGGTAACAGCCGTGAGTGAGTGCCTCGCACAGGACGGAGGGGTAGAATAATTGCTAAATGTGCTGTATTAAAGTGTTTATTCTTGTTGTTAATGATGTCGTTGTATCTATGTAATGTATGTACAGCTGGCGGTAAACTGTGAAGGACAATAAAGTATATTATTATTATTAATGCTAGCCTCCAAAACATAATGATACAAACTGCCAAAAGGATGCATCACTATACTCAACCCTGTGTGGAAGAAATCACTTGATATATAACATAACAAATAGAGCATTATACTGTCATCAGAAAACTGCAGATAAGAAAGGTGAGAGGAGGCAGGGCTCATGTATTAACTTTCTTTCACTTCTTTTGAGTTGAGTCTGGAATACAGAGAATTTGGTAAGGAGAGTCGTGCACAGAGGGAACATTGCATGCTCATTAACAGTATGAGCGTGATTCTGCAGACTTTGGCCAGTGAAATTTCCAGAGCCCATAGATAATAAAGATATCAGTGTTATTGATAAGTGTTACATTTTATTGTCTAAATTAGTTACTAGTGTACCAAGGGTCACTACATTACTGACCACATAACCCTACAAGCTATTTTGTCAGAGTGGAAGTTATTTTTCTGCATCACATTGATCTGTAAAGGACTTCAACTGCAACCTTGTAGAGAGAGAGGACATTTAAAGTAATATTTGGCTACCAAAATTGTTTTTAGTATCAAACTCAGAATGAGGCTTATCTTGCTCCTTCACAGAAGAACAGCTGTAGTCAACTTGACCTCACAGCAGTTGGAGTTCAATATCTATCTGGACTCTAAATAAAGATCAAAATGTTCATTTAAACTTCTCTGCCACTGATCCGTATGTTTGAAATGTTCCAGACACTTCTTTTGTGTGTTTGGTGAATTGAGGACTATTTAGAAAATAGTGAACATATAGAGCAACCGGGAGAAATGGATTACACTGCAGAACTACCGTAAAAGTTAAACTAAAAGCAGGGTCCCTAAAAGAGGCAGGTCTCCTTTTCCCATGGTCCCAGGCCTGTTCTAAATAAAGGCAGGTTGCGTTCAACGATTTGAGCAAATAAAATCCTGGTCTATTAATGGCAGTTTTACAGCAGTCTGAGATGTTTCTATGGATGTTTTGATTTTTGCGGTTTCTGCCCTGGAGTCTATGTCCATGGAATCTGAACTTTGTAGAGCCACCATTCAAGCCTACAGGTGGTCAGTATTTGATACTCAAAAGATAGCTCTTCTGGAGAATATTCTGATAGGTTTGCCTTGAGATTCAGAAAGAAACATGTAAGACCATTGATGTCCAGACCAATTTGTGAAGGCAGTGAGAGATCCTTGGCCCCATGGGTTTATACTTGATGCAAGGGCTTGTAGAGTATAGGTTTTGATCGGATTTCCCCCTTTGATATCACCGGAAACACTATATAGATCCATTGGCAGGGATGGAAAGACTCCTGAAATATTTTACTCAACTAAAAGTATCCTCACTTTAAAGGAATTTTACTCAGTATTTCTGTAAAAATGCAGGACCAGTGTGTAGGATTTAGTGGCATCTGGCGGTGAGGTAGATTGCAGATTGCAATCTACTGAATACCGCTCCCCTTAGGAGAAACTCTAGTAGTCACAAAAAACATGAAGGGCCCTCTCTAGAGCCAGCCTTTTGTTTATCCATTTTAGGCTACCATAGAAACATAACGGTTCAACATGGCGGACTCCGTGGAATCTAGCTTATCTTAAAGTAAAGTAATTGAGTATAATCCTAAACACTAATTCACAGGTGAAAAATGAACATGCTTTTACTCTTGTGTGTTTCCTTTCAGTTCTGTCATGCTCTTAGTGTTTTCTCTCTTTGTTCCTCAGAGGGATCCCAGGGAACAAATGTGGCACTATCAAGCAGCTGCTGAGTGAGAAAGGCATAATAATCTTCCCTGCCAAATACACATTAGCAGGCAAGCATATGTCAGCAAAGCCCGGGTTAAACAGACTCACAAAAAGTGGATTGAGCTGGAAATTGGGAGAAACTTTGGAGAAACTACAGTGGACGCACAAAAAACTCAAAAACCCCTACCTACAGTCAGTGTTTGTTTGGCCATTCTGGGCTACTGTAGAAACGCCTAACTTTACATTACTACATTACTGCTGTGGAAGCACTTTTCTGATTAATCAATGTGACAAAGGTCACATTGATTAACACATCTGAGGTTATCTTTCTCGGAACATACTGTAAATAGTGGTTGCAAACATTAGTAAAATATAAACAGAACTGATAAAAGGTACAATAAATTAACAGTGAATGAACTGAAACCCAGCCCTCTGATACAACACACTGAAAGAGCTTATAGCCATAAATTAACACATGCTTTAAACATTTGACTTTCACAGATTATAATGACCTTGTAATATTTATCTGCTTGACAATAAACTGACAGAAGACCCAATGAGCAGTGGAGAGGGGTGTCTCACTGCTCATTGGGTCTTCTGTCAGTTCTTTTGAATCTGGTGAAGGTCGAAATGTACTGGAGACTTATATGTGGATTCAGGTTTCATAATTTTCTGGTTTCTTATAAATCAAAACATCCACATCCAGGTTTTGTTAGTCTTTCCACAGTCTATCCAACAATCACCAACTCTGGTTTGGTCTTAATTCATTGAGTTAGAGGTGAAAATATTTATGAAAAGGGCTGCAATGGCTGCAGCGTAAGCTCCACTAACAGTTCTCGTTTTTGACACTGACAGGCTCATTCAAAGTGGACAGAAACAAAACGAGTAGGGGTCTTTCAAGTTTTTGTCACAGACTGTAAAAAATATGGAGGTAGTCTATGAGACTATGTCCCCCATAGGTTTCTGAAGAGCCATTGTGAAGCTCAGTGTAGTCGGCTCTGGCCGTTGCCATCTTGGCAGTCCTGACTCCACTGGCTCCTGGATAATGGGGAAACATGCAGAGCGTGGGTGGAGCTGAGGCGGGCTAAATGAAGCCTGGTTACTGAAAACAGCCACCTGTGACTGCATTCACCTGTCACTTAAAGAAGCCATCCCCTTAATTATGCATAACTTTAAGCCTTACTATAATTCCATTCATGGAAACCAATGAATGCAGTTTATTTTCACATGATAAACTTGTATAATATAAACTGAAAAATTAAAATTGACTTGATAATGCTTTTCAAGTCAGTTTGCACTTAAACTCCATTGACTCACAATGATAATGATGCATTTTGACAAATATCATTGTGGACCTCATTGATTGAGATGAGTGACATAAGTCAAGAAAGTTTCAACAACAACAATTTCGTATTTGGAAACTGAAATCGACAAAGTATCTGATCAGAACAACAACTCCACAGTCTTTATGTGCCTTGAGGTAAAATCATAACACAGAATGACATGTCCTTTGTCCCCCCAGCCTGTGCATGTCAAGCACTGTCAGCAACAACATATCATAGTTACACTGATATTAAAAGATGCAGGGACGGTTTGGAGTTGAGTTTCAAATATGGGTCTCATGTTAAACATGCTTGAGGTGAAAGTCTGAAAATGGGTCACTCTAAACTGTACAATGAATATATAGGCGTCCTGATCTATTAAATGTGAACTAATCACAAAAAGTTTCAGTGACTGGATCATTTGTTAGAGGTGAGCAACAGGAATTAATTATACATTCTGCATTAATTCATACATTAAATCACCATGAGTTAAGCATTAATTAAGAATCGCCTAAGTATATGATTAGTACCTTTATTGTAAAGTGTTCCAAAACACAAAACTTTGCATTTTAATTAAAACAGAAAAGAGCACTTTCACACCATACACAGTGGCCACTGACTCGTAAAATAGTACTTTTAGTTTCTAATACCACTGTATTAAAGGATACTTAGGATAAGCAAACTGAATACTTCCACCACTGCATGCGACTCATAGTAATATGATCTGTAAGACTGGAGTGATGTTACACTGTTTATATATTTTCTACTTTTCTCTCTGCCCCACAGTGTGATGTTCCACACAACGGGAGATCCCACTGGGAAGAGAGCACAAACAGCTAAGATGAATGTAGCAATAGCAAGTTTAATTGGTAAGAAATTGCATGTGGTATTCCTATATTTCTCTCATTTTGCTGTCAGTTGATTCAACTGTAATAACATGTGAATGGTGTCTCTTGCAGTGGCTCTGCAGTTCCTTTCAGACTGGTAAGCAGTACATTTTAATAACAGGAATAACAGATCATGTTTTAATTCAACTACATGCAAAGCTAATGTTTTTTTCCTTGAGCCAGCAACCACAGCCAAACTGGTATGTTATTTTAGCAACTGGTCGCGGTACAGAACTGGTGTGGGGAAATTCCTGCCAGAGAACATGGACCCCTTCCTTTGCACCCACCTGGTTTATGCCTTCGCTGTCATCAACCATGCCAATGAGATTGATGAGTATGAGTGGAATGAGAAAATCCTGTACAAAAACTTCACTGAGCTCAAGAACAGGTAATGATTGATCAGTTGAAATGATGTATACTGGAGTGTACACTGGGATTTTCATGTTCTTTTTGTGTCTGTTCACACACAGAAACACCAGGCTGAAGACTTTACTGTCGGTCCTAGAGGACAGCAATGGACCTCAGTGAGTGGATTAGCTATTGTTAACTCCTTATGAAACTCCTCCATCTGCTGACAGAAAGCAAGAATGGCATGGAAGAATTTTATTTGACTGTTTTGTCAAGTTGGTTGTTTGGCTGTTAAGAATGAGTACTAACTGAGTATTGCCTTGTTAAGTCAGTGTAGGTACCTTTTGAAATGTAAATTGAATCTAATAAGGCATTTCATTCCATGGAGTATTTTGCAAACACACATTACTAGCATGAAGGAGAAGTAGAGGTGGAATACCAGTAGTAGTAGTAGCAGTAGTAGTAACAGTTGAGTTTTTCAATTCAATCCAATTCAATTCAATTCATTTTTATTGTATAGCACCAATTCATGACGAAGTTATCTCAGGACACTTTTTAAAATAGAGCAGGTCTAGACAACTCCTCATAGCATTATTTACAGAGACCCAACAGTCACCATGAGCAATCCGTGGGGGCAAGGAAAAAACTGCCTTTTAAAGGCAGATACCTAAGAGAAGAACCCTTCGGCTTAGGTGGGGGTGAGTCCCATGTGGGTGGAGAGAGAGAGAGAGAGAGAGAGGAGAAGAGAAGAGAGAGATAGAGAGGAGGAGAGAGAGAGAGGAGAGAGAGAGAGAAGACAGACAGCAGACAGACCAGACAGACAGACACACAGCCAACAACAGTTACAACACTACACTAATAGTAGTGACTGATGAATGATGAACATAAGAAGATGATGATGACGACAACTTAATCCCTTTTTGGCAAAGTGCCAATACAATGTTAAACCAGATAAGTTTATAAGTTTAATTTAACATTTAAATCAACATTTGAAACTGATTACATAGACATTTTTAAGTAAAACTAACAAGACAAATATTGAAAACAAAATGCCTAGTAAAAAGTTATTAAAAAGGAATGTTGCAACTTACAAAACTATGTTTGTGCCACTTGAAATTACTAGTAAAAGTGTCTTAATCAAGAATCTTTTTTAACCTAAAAAATGGGTTTATGTTGAAATAAACTTAACTTAAAAAATGATTAGTTTCAACTTTTTTTTGAGTTAAATTAACTTAACTGGTTTTACAGTGTAATCAATATTTTTAAAATATCAATTTATCAAATCACAATGTGACAATGTGAAAGGGGTCACATAGTGATGAGCTTACAGAGAATTATCAGCTCTTTCCAGACCTTTATAGAGTTTCAGCTCATTGTTTAGCTATCTAGGCCACAACTGTACTGTTCTGCTTCCCTCTCACTGCTCTCTTACTGTAGTTTTCAGCTGCAGCAGGTTTCAGTGAAATTGCTCTAAAATCAGCAGACGCAGTTAGAGACTAGCTGGTGAACATAGTTGAACATTTCGCAGCTAAAGAAACAGATATTTAGTTTGTTTTATCCAAAAAGATCTACTTGCATTCATCAGGTGGACACCAACCCAACTACAAATGAAGGCTAATGTTGCTCTGTTGAAACTGCTGAAAAAAAAGTTTGCCATATCAAGGCTTCAAGGTTATTTTATTGTAATTTAGTGTAGTAATTTGTGTGTGTGTGTTTCGTGGTCACCATAGATTCTCCTTTGCACTTGGAAAGAGAGAGTGAAGCGAGTTGCAACTACGGTATTTGCTTTTGGCATTTTTTTTTATTTTGATACTGTGGAGACAAAAATGTCAATCAATTATTTGAAAAAATAGTATAGAAAAAAAGTTGTTTGTTCCAAATGGTTCAGTCGGCTTTCAGAAGTCTGTTCTTTATGGAGTCAAACTGCAATTTTAGAGAACCAGCAACTTTCTCATCATCTACTGCAGGTTCTCCCTTATGGTGTCCACTCCAGCCAACCGTCAGACATTCATCCAGTCTTCTATCAAAATTCTGAGGTCCCATGGATTTGATGGTCTGGATCTAGACTGGGAGCAACCTGGAGCTGGTGGAAGGCCTGCAGAGGACAAGCAGAGGTTCACTCTGCTGTGCAAGGTACACTGACTGGAGACCAGGGGTAAAAAACATTTAAAAAAGGGACTGTTCAGTGTTTGCAGCCTGTTTACATCCAACACAATGCACTGTAACTGTGGGACACTGTAACCAAATCTAAAGTGGAACACTTGAAATAGTTCCCCTAATCTTAAGTATCGTTTGACACTTGCAGACCCTCCCTCCTTTGTATCACTTTAAAAGTTTTAAAAGTTAGACTGTTAGAGCAGTGCCTTATCAGGTTACTACCATCACTCATAACAAAACATTGCACTTGGCACCCTCCTTTCATTCTTTTGTTCTGTCATTGAGTTTCATAATAACTAAAATGAGTGCACTGCAGATTTCTGCATTAAAATGTCTATAAACACTGGACCTATGTTCTTGTAGAACATGAAATCTGTCATTTCAGTAAATTACGAAAATCATCTAGTAGGAAGTTAAAACTTGTTACATAATTCATCAGTGAGCATTGTTTTTGTACACATCATTGTGTTACCATATTTGTTGGGACCTGTTATTGACATAATGCATTCCCTAGCCCCTTACTCTAACCTTAACCATCACAACTAAGTGCCTAACCCTAACTTAATTTTAACCTTAATGCTAAGTCTTAAACGTCAACCAACCCCTTAAACTTGTGGGGTCCAGCATTTTGGCCCCCACGAAGCTGTTGACCCCACAAGTATAGTGGGCTCCTGGTTTTTGGACCCCACAAATATAGTACTACAAGCCTACACATCACACACACATTTAACAGTTACGGTACATTAGATATGATGTCCAGTGTGATGCGTTATCATTTTCATGTCAAGTCCTGCAAGACTGCAGCTGCCTGGAAGGAGGGAGAAAATCAAAAGTGGTTTGCAGTAATATAAAATATAGTATGATTTGTTGTTCTGAGGCACATTTCAGATTACTGACTAAAGTGTAAATGGTTTTCTATTGATCTCTAGGAGCTTTCAGAGGCCTATAGAGCTGAGAGTAAAGGACGAAGTAACACACGACTGATGCTGTCTGCAGCCGTGGCAGCACAGGCAGATGTGATTGATGCAGGATATGAACTCTCTGAGACGTCAAAGTAAGACTTCTGCTTGTATCAGCTCCAGTTTGTGTACTTTTGACCGCATCTTTCTGTGGTCTATGGGTGTGATTTTGTGTGATTCTGTGTGTGTTTAGGTACCTGGACTTCATCAGTGTTAAGACGTTTGACCTTCATGTTGAACAAGATCGAGTGACCGCCCACCACAGTCCAATCTACAGCAAAAACAATGCTAACATAGTAATTCCCCATTTTTAATGTACAGTACCAGTCAAATATTTGAAGGTCCAGTGGGTATTTTTGTAATGTTTGGATCAAATAGTCTAAACATAATCAGTGATTGTGTGCTGCAAATTGGTTTGATAGAAATTCTTCTCTTCCCTTTTTTTCCTGTCAGGACTATGTTATGCAGCACTTGATGGAGCGAGGAGCCCCAGCAGGGAAGTTGTTGCTAGGTTGTCCTACTCATGCCCGTTCCTTTACACTCTCCACCACAGCAACAGGCCTGGGAGCTCCAGTCAGTAGGCCTGCCAGTCCTGGGCCCTACACACAGCAGATTGGTGTCTGGTCTTACTATGAGGTAACAAGAACATATTTACGTAGCTACATTTAGCAGAAGTCTACTGCCACTAAGCATTTTCATTATAGAATGCCTGATAGTCACTGGTATATCCAGTAAACAGGTTTGCCATAGTACTGAATATTCTCAGCTAATGTTCTGCTTATGGATTTGTCTGAGTCATACAAACTAGTCTGTAGGAGTTAGTGGAATCTAGTGGTATTTATGCTGACTCCAATGCCGTCACCCACCCCCTACATTTGAAGTGTGTAGGAGTAACTATGATTGCCACCAGTAGTATGTACAGGGAGATGGAACCACCTGCTAGGCATTGCTGCCGGTCGCACCTCCTCCGGTGCCCACGGGTCAGCTGCAGGGTCATCAGCCAGGAACCACCGATCACCAACGTTTCGCTCCTTTAATCCTGGAACGTTTCCTGGTGGCGGAGCAGTGACAGGGACGTCTCCCTGTCACCCCCTGCAGCTGATAGGTGGTTCCCCTGCGGCTGTTGTTGGGGTTAGTTTTTCTTTCCCCCGTACTTGTCCCTCCTCCTCAGCCAGAGCCAAAAGCTCCCCTCAGCCTCCTCTGCCAGCTCTTTGGTTGCCTTCTTTAGGTTCCTTCCGGTCACTCCCCTCAGTAGGCGTGTTGTTGACAGCCCCACGTAGCCTCGGCATCCGACTTCCACTGGATAGATTGTAGTCTTCCAGCCAGCCGTCCGGCACTCAGCCGCCAGCTCTGAGTACTTGGCCTTTTTTTAAAAATACTGTATGCTTATTTGATGTATGGCTAACCTCAACACTCAGTATAATGAGCCTAAGTAAAGTAGGTAATTCCACCTTGTGATGTAGATTGAAGCTTTAAAAGTGGGATGACGATTGGTTTTTGTCCAAAATTATATTTACCCGGTGTAAAGCCTGACACTGAAGAGTGGTTTTTACCTATTCTGTTTTCGGTGTATGGAATTAGGTCTCTTTACTGATGCATGCGATTCTTACCCTGTTGTCATAGAACTCAAAGAACAACAATCTGGTAAACTAAAGCGCAGGGCTCTAGTTCTACAAATCACACGTAGTTTTAAAATATATCTGCCAGAATTCATACCTGAATGGAAAATGAAATAGTAAAAAGGATCACTGTGTTAGTCTATTAGTCTAAAACAGTGTGTTTTCAGTTAACACAGAATATTTATGTTTTTATGTACCACCTTAAGTGGCCTAAAATGGACGGTTGTCTTTCTAACTCGCATTCACT
>NW_023339740.1:1501344-1504411 GCF_004916995.1 Morone saxatilis | reverse complement strand
TATTATTTTTTTGGCCTTTATGCCTTTATTTGATAGAGATGGCTGGGTAGAAGCAGGAAGGGGGGGCAGAGAGAGAGAGGGGAGATGACATGCAACAAAGGGCCGCAAGTCAGACTCGAACCCAGGCCGCTGCGTATATGGGTCACCAGCTCTACCGACTGAGCTAACCGGGCGCCCATGATTCCATATTCAGGTGAATCAAAACATAGTTATGCATATTATATTCCATTTCTGCCAGTAGATCTTCGTAAATGTTACACACTGGACATTGTGTCATTCTGACAATGCATGACAGTAATTGTATGGATCTAAACTGTTATTATATTATTTGACAATGTTATTTGCCTGTGTGATTGAAAGCTTTAAAGGGTCAACATCCTTACATAATTTTTTTTCTGTAACAGTAAACCAGGAGTTTTACTTAGTGTAAACTTAGTTCTGTACAAAGCTAGATCACCTGTTACTCCACACACTGAACAAATGGAATAGAGTGGCTAATACAAAGCTGACTATAGGTAAATTCTTCGATGGTGTAATGGTCACTGTGCTGCTATGCTCTGTCCCCACGGTGTGGCACTTTGTGACGTATGTCTTCCTCTGCACACATCTGTAGAGTGTCTTTGGATTGTCTGATCTGACATACAGTCTGTCACCTCTGTGTGTGCAGAAGCTGCTGACAGGATACACTATGGTGATGTTGTGGAAGCAGCCATTGTCTGGCTTCGCTGTGGTGAGTTGTTCCTTTGTGGGTTGTGTGCTTTCAGAAGGAGAGATAGAGCTTGTGGGGAGAGGTACAGCAGGAGTTGTGTCCTGCATTGCCCAGTCTGGGAAAAAAAATTGAAAAGCACTGAAGTGAATCTTACAATTATGTTTTACAGAGAAGGATGTATTTTAAAGGAGGATCCCACCATTTTTACACATGAAATTCAGTTGAGAGAAAAGAGGCAATGTTTTTCTTTATTTTCTTTTTAAATGTATATTTCAACTAACTTATTGATGTGTCTTCCCTTCTTGATTTTCATAGTTTCCATTATGTCCTAAACACATACCACCAGTATCCCCTACAAATCAATTTAAAAAGGCTCAATAAGTAGAACAGTAATAGGAGCTCTGATTGAGGAGTAATTATTTTGAGTGCACTGAACAGTAGCGACAAACTTGATAAAACCAACCTAAACATTAGAAGTGTAATTGTATGAAAATATATTGTAATAATATTCTTAAATATTCTAACAATTGCATGAAAAAGATTGTGTTAAATAATATCCAGTTTATGACAAATCCATAGGAAACATTGGGTGACATAAAAGCGTACATGGACCTTTTAAATTGGATTTTAAATTGAGGCCACTGCATCTTAAAACGTCTGTGTGTTTGCAAACTCAGTTAACGTCCCTGCAGTAAAGAAAGGTTATGTTAGTGTGGCCTCACTTTCACTGAGTTTCCGTTTAAGATGTGATATCAGTGGATATTTGCCCTGCTCACAGAACTGTCCAGAGAAGTCATCCATATCCAGTGTCCACACAGCAACTCCTCCCAGCTTCCTGCTCTTCAGATGCTCCACCTGTAAGACAAAGCTCACATGTGGAGAGACTTGTTGAATCATCTGTTCTTTTCCATACCAAAGCCATATACTGTACCTTGGCATCATAGCTCCTCTGGTTATCAAAGCCGACCCACTGATTGCCTTTGACAGCGTAGGGGACTTTCTGGTCAACAATCCACTGAACTGAGGTGCCTTTCAAGAAGGAGCAGGTCTGGTAAAGAAACATTGCAGTTTCTGTCAGCATATACTCTGACACCGGATAAGTTAATTTAATTTAAAAAAATGTTGAAACTGATTACATCAAAATCTTTGAGTAACACAAAGAAAATGTTTTTAAGGTGAAAAAAGACTCTTTATTGAGCCGCTTTTACTTGTAAGTGGCACTGGGTTTAGTTTTGTAAGTTACAGAAACAATCCTGATTAATAACTTTTTACAAGGTACAGTATTTTGTTTTCACAGTACAAATAAAAATTACAAAATTAAGTCATTGTCACTTAAAATTACTAAAGCAGAGTCTTCCGCTGCACAAGCCTCAATACATCCTCCCAGACCAACCTTAAACATGACATCTTCTTCCACCTTCTCAGAATAGTCACTAATGCTCATTTGCCACGCCTCTGTAATGGTAAATTCAGTTTCTCTGTTTTAGCCACTCATATGCCCAACCTCCCCCCTTCTAACACAAGAATGCAGGTCCTTTTGTGTTTTGTAGATTGTGATGTCTGGACTTGCTTTGCACCTAATGCAAGATCCTGCAGGACACCTATATGTAAAACACACCACAGGGGGGGGGTCGCCTGATGTCGCAGGGGCAGAGGGGTTGGAAGCACTTTCCTGGAGGGCCAGACCTACAGGCAACAAAGAGGTGTGAAAGAGGTGGTCCTTCAGGTATAAAGTTTAGCTCTTCCCATGTTCGGGGTCTTTCTTCATCTTTGGACGCATCGTTGTGTTGATTTGACCTTTTCTTTGCAAGAAATAAACCTTGTCGCCGGCAGAAGTTCTCTATTTCATTTTCACCAGCAGCAGAGAAAATGCCAACAAACACCTCGTACATTGTTTTTTAATTTTTTTGGTACCTTTTTTGGGAAACGTTTAATGCAAGCAGTGGCATATGTGTTAGCATTGCAACAGCAGAGATGTAATGAATGTATCCACCTAAATGACACCACCTACAGGTTCAACTCCAACTTTGGGCAATGGAGGAGGAAGCTGAACTAGAGCGTAGCCAGACAACGCAGGCAAGCACTCATACTTCTCTTCCTTCTAAATTAAACAATAATTAAAAAATGATTTAACCATTTTAATGACTACAATGAGAAGAAAGTAAACTAGCCTACAGAAATCATTGCACTTGACTGTCATCAACATAAGAATTAAAAGAAGTAGCAAGTCGGTATACCAGGCTTCATAGATTGCTGCACGGATGATTGTTTTTGTAGGCCAACCCAGAATTAGCATCATCCCTGGTTCCCTTTCTTACGTACTTCTATAGTCATAGAAATGAGGTCTCTATTTTTTTT
>NW_023339740.1:1497423-1501244 GCF_004916995.1 Morone saxatilis | reverse complement strand
TCCATGCTCTTTGTCTCTCACCAAGTGTTTCATACATTGAAACATCTGGTCAGAGGACAAAGGACACACCTTTTCTGGCACGCAACCCCCATGCACACACACACACACACCCACCTTTTTCCTCTAGCTTAGTTCCTTTAAGTTAGATTGTATATAGTGTATTTTCCTCTGTTTTCTTTCTTTAATAAATGCTTGTGTTTATACATGCTGGCTTATTTAATTTTTTTTTTTTTCGTACAAGACTGGGTGATACCTGCAGAACTCCAAAGCCTTCCAATGTAACTATTAATGCTGATTTTGGTTGTAGTTATTAATTTAATTATAAATCTGATTTATGAATCAATAGTTTATTGTATTTTATGAGACTGATCAATCAGTTATTGGCTATTGTTTCCCTTATTTATGGGTGGTGCCCCGAGGAACTTTAATATTATTTAAAGTCATTTTCTATTATCTTTTGATAATTAATAAACTTTTGATAAACTAAAACAGGGATTAATGAACAAGACAACTTTTGTCAGGCACAGACACAATTAACACACAACTCCAAAAGTCCATTCAGGTCTGCTCCGGTTGTGTCTCCTCTGTCATGTGTGTTGGCCTTGAGGTCCAGCACACTACTGCCTTAAGAGAGGTGAGTGTGATTACTCCATGAGTACCAGCTGAGATCATCAACTCACCTGGCACTGAGTTCAAACCACACCCACCTCCACAATAGTTAAACCACTGTTGTACCAACAAATGGTACCACTGTGATTTATCATAGCACCTACAGTCTTTTGAAATAGTATAACACAATAGTCTGTTTCTGTCCTCCTGGACACAATCTGCAATCATCATCAACATCATCTTTAATCATCCACATTATCATTTTCACAAGACAAACCCAGTCCTCCCAATTCTCCAAAGCCTGTCATCATTTCCACATGACTGCACCGTGCACCGTGCCTCTGTCCTCAATGATTCTCGATGTATGTCTCGAATTCTTTCTGTCTTTTCTTTTTTTTGTCTTCATTTTCTGGTCAGTCTAGTCGATTTTTTATCAAGATTTGGTTCTGCTTGGGTACCCGGTTAGCTCACCTGGTAGAGCTGGGGACCATGTACTGAGTCCTTGCTGCAGCGGCCCAGGGTTTGAATACGACCTGCGGCCCTTTATTGCGTGTCATCCCCTCTCTCTACCTCTCTAGCTGTCACTATCAATTAAAGGCAATAAAAGATAAATAGAAAGATTTAAAAAAAAGAGAGGAAACTTCCTCTTTGTCAGGCTAGTATGCTAATGACTCTGATTGCTAGACAATCTGGTAGCTTCTGGCTACGTCTCGCTGCTCTGCTGCCATTCACCGTCTCGCTCTCTCTCACTCTACCACACACACACGTTATGCTCGCACATGCGCACTGCTCTACTCCTTAAAGGAGCTACGCTACTCTTATAACACAGGGTTTTCTTTAGGTCGTGGCTACCTTATGATTGATAAGTCAATAATGTCACCTGGACACCGGGAATTCCACTAGAAGCGCCACAGGGCACTTCAGAAGTGGCTCTCTGCTTTGCTACAGAGGATACGCTGCTCCACTTCTGCACCTTGCCCTTGCACAATTAAATTAGGCCCCAACTTGATTACATTAGATGAGACGATGATCTGGAAACATAAGCAGACAACCACAACTGTCCAATTTTTTTTATTTTGATTGAAATATTGCTGAAGTCTGATTTGTGTGACACTGCCCTTTTAAAACAAATCACCCCTCACAACAGTGACAAGTTTGCAGGCAAAACTACAATAACTACAGACGTGTCAGATTAAAGAAAAAACCTGAAAAAAGTGAAAATACATTAGAAATGCAGATATTATGACAGAATTAAGTTTTTATCAACATAATGAGGACATTTTATTAATTAATTTACCCAGCAGGTCTCAAAAGTTGATACTGATGATTTTTCTGCCAAATTAGGCACTCTTACCATACTATCCACACAATATTTTACCAAAATTTCCTGCACTTCATACACCTGCCATCCACCCCAACCAGCTCCTCACGACGCACGATATAAATGTGTTTCAAAAAGGTATTACATTGTCGCCACAGTGTAATTATGAAAATAATTTAGTAATATACAAACGTAATTTCTGGGAGACGGGGTTGCCTGACCCTCACATCACCACTACTGTCTGTGGCCTCCACTAAGTTTCCATTTGTGGGTGTATATTGTGCAGCATAGTCCATTTCCATTGAATTTTCCTAATTGAACCACATGAGCATTGTTGGTGGAGAGTAGAGCGAGGACACTGATCAGCTGGGGAGTCACACTGTCCTCCATAACCATCCCTGGCAATCCTCTCACTGTCCCACTGTTTACTATTCTACTTACACTCCCAGCAGGGACCACAGATGGATGCCATTTTCAGGGCCATTCCTCCCAACTCCTCTCACCACATGACCAAAGTCATTTGCACTACAGAGACAGAAATGGGGGAGAAGACACATTTAAAATATCCCCCTTGCTTGAGTCCAGATTCCCCAAAGAAATTAAAAACAGCCTAACTGGGGGCTTCTATCATGTCTTCGTCCATGCTCCTACGTAACTGTGACAGTCCCCACCGGACACTGACATACATGGGTGCTTTTTAAGTTCACAATTCTTCAAATAGAGTGATGGAAAAGAGAGCACTCTCATGAGGAATAGAGCAGTGGAATGGGGAAATGGAGTAATGTAGAAGCATCTTATGGGAGAATCTAAAAGTGTTGCTGCTGATTTTCTTCCTACTTTTACACCGAAAAAACTCCAATATCCAAGATTAAAGTCAAGTACAAGTGTTATTTCTTAAATTAAAGAAACTGCCAGTAAGATTATAATGTGTCCACCTTTTCCACTACAAATCAAGCTTGTTGTTTCAACTCAAATGTCTTCATACCAACATATCCTCATACCTAAACAGCTAGATAAACAACCCATAATGCTTTTACAAAAGCAATTGTTTTCTGATCTGTCACATCTAGGGGTACAGTTTCAGACATGAACCCTGTTACATAAATATAATTGCAACTTTACATGTCTACACTCATTATGTAAGTTACTTTTAAGTCTAAATCCTATAGTAAAACTTCTGTAAAACCTCCAGCACTGGTCAAGTCTGAAGTGAATGCCATCAGATTATCATAAAGGCTACAGCAGCACAAGGTCAAATACACAGAGAGATATGCTTTAGCTCTAGAGTCTTTATTCACAAGGTCACAACATAGGTAATTTTAAGTATTTAAAGGTCCAGTGTGTTACAGTTAGGATGATCTATTGTCAGAAATTGAATATAATATTCAAAGGTATGTTTTCATTGGTGTATAATCACCTGGAAATAAGAATCATTATGTTTTTGTTACCTTAGAATGACATATCTTTATCTATGTGTTTCTACAGTAGCTCAGAATAGATAAACCAAACACTGTCTCTAAATGTAACCTTTCTGCTGAGGACAGTCTCCTTCATGTTTGTACTGTGGTCTACATTATTTTGTTTTAATATTTTATTATTTTTGGCATTTGATGCCTTTACTGGGAGGCCAATATGACAAATAGGGATAGAGAGAAGGGGAAGTGCATACAGCAATGTGCTTGGCCAGATGTGAATCAGGGACATTGTAGACTCACTAAATGCTTTGCTCAATAAAGACTGAAGACTCTCTCCTAGCCTAACCCTAACCCGAACACCATGAATTGTAACAACCTTTTAATTGTATATTATTTTACTTATGCCCGGAGTCATTGTGGGGCAGCTGTGGTTCAGAGGCAGAGCTAGTCGTCTCCCAATCGGAAGGTTGTTGGTT
>NW_023339740.1:1494219-1497321 GCF_004916995.1 Morone saxatilis | reverse complement strand
TGTTCGATGGACTTTGCCATTGCTTTGAATGTGTGTGAAAGGGTGACGTAGTGTAAAAGCGCTTTGAGTGGTCGGAAGACCATATATACTATAAAGTGATTTTAATTATTATTAACCGAAGACTATGGAGCTAATTATTGTCTATCATAAAAGGAAATAAACAGCAATAATAACATTTATCAGTTTTTGTTTGAATCCAAATCTGAAACAAGATGAAATTTGTTAAAATAATCTATCCAATGGAAGATTATGTTTAACTTAAAGAGAGGGGACTCAAAAATAGACATATTTTGTTTGCCAGTGTAAGTTACAGTAGCATTTACTGTGATTCTTATCTATGTATTGAGCTTGAGTCATTTCTCTATGGCTGGGCTCCTGAGCTGAAGTAAATCTCGAGTAAATGAGAAAGGATTTCTGCTTAAGGTTAGCTTGCATCATCCACAGGCTCTCTCTTTGTATCTGCCTGCCTCTCTCACCAGCAATCTAAATGTAATGAAGATACAACTCTCCTCCTTTTTCAACTCAACACTGAGTGATGTGTGTCATAGGTTCTCTGGGATTAATAGCAGTTCAGCTGTGTGTGTTCAGTACTGTCAGCAACAGTGTTGGTCAGTAACTATACATTTTACAAGGGTGCAAAAACATGCACTGCACCCTGAGTTTAATAATTTGCACCCTTAATGTCAAGCGCAAGGTGGTTTTATAGGTGCACAGACTGTATGGGCATCTCCATGCACACCTTCTGATTTGGTCCATGTATGGCTTGAGCTAAATGTAGATCACAAGTGGTGTGATGTGGTGGTATTAAATACTGTGTCAAAAGACATTGATTAGGTGTATTATTATAACCTATCTGACTGATGCTCTTTTAGTAATAATTATCATGTTTTATTCCATATATTCAGACTTTGGAATGGTAAGATTTGAAGTGAAGGACAAGTTAACTGAGATCAAAGTAAAAATGTTCAATTGTACAGAAAAAGGCAGGCTGTAACTTTGCACTGAGCATATCATTTCATACTTCAGTACAACTTTTTGCTGTGTATTTATGTTCTATCAGATTCAACATAGGCCTTGAGCTTTTGTAGGCTAGCAGTTTCTCCATGCCTCCAGCCTCAGAAAGACAACAAACATAACTTGCCCCATATCCCCATGACTAGATAAAAACACACAACCAGTGACCTCCACTATGCAGGCAGTGTGTGGGTGTTTATCTCATAGCGTAGCTCATTTCCATCTAATTCTCCTAATTGAACCACAGGAGCATTGTTGATACAGAGTGCATTAAGGACACTGGGGAGATTCATACTGACCTCCATAGCTGACTCTTTATGAAACCCAAAACACCTGAAATCCCTCACTGGCATTCCAAACTCAGAGGAAGTGAAGTGACAGACAAGTGGAGCTGAAGAGGGGATGGCTGATGGTGGTGACAAGCTGACATCTGAGACTCGACAGCGTGTCAGTGAATCTATTTACAGACCCATAAGAAGTATGACAGCAGAGCAATTCAGTTGACACAGCAAGCCAGCCATTGGAGAGACTGTTATGTGATCCATGGAAAACGCTTACAAAATGCTGCCATCTTCCATTTTCACAAAACACACCACATTTCTTCATCATTCATGTCCTGGCATTTAGCCAGTAACTCAGGGCTCTCTCTGAAAAACCCTGGGATTCTTTCATACAGCTTTCATGGAAAGGTTCTGGGGAAGTGATCAAATACAACAACATATCCTAGAAAATCAGTTGTCCTGGGAAAAGTTTTGAATGTGTACTATATTAGGTGTTACATTAACTGTAACATGCATCTAGACCCTAGAATCTACCATTAAATGTGGTCATATATCAATAATATCAACTAATATCAACAGGTGTTAGCTGAAGTTAGTGCTCTGCTCAGGGGTGCTCTAATGTGAAATGATATCACCTTACAGTTCTGTTTTATAACCAACAGACCTTTTTTACAACAGACATTATGACTTGTCTAATTTGAAGTTGGGAGTGAGAATGTGTTGGACCAGCAGCAGGAAACGCTCAGGTGTTATCAATTACATAGGTTTCTGTGGCTCAGAGGTAGAGTGCCATCGGAAGTGCTATACAAGTACAGGTCCATTTACCATGTATTACTCCATGTCAACAGTAATTAGTTACTAGTTATATTACTTACTTCTACTACTCCAACCAGAAGGTAACTGTGTCTCTTCTCCACAAAATTTAGACTTAAGACACTTAAAATTTAGTTTGGTCCAATGCATACAGTCATTTTAAACATTGTTTAAACAGTTTAACCACAATTTCTGACTTACTGCTTAAAGAAAGGAAAACTATAGGAAAAATGGGTATGTGTGAGACAGCCATGTAGCCATGCATCCAAGTGAGATAATTCACACCATAGTTTCTCCTACATGCTTGGAAGGTGAGCAATATTGAAATGGCTGCAGTCTGCAACTTCACCACAAGATTCCACTGAAACTTACAAACTCGCCTTTTAACACACTATCTCTCCCTACCTTAATCGAATGCTGTGAGTAACTAAACATAAACATTATTGTGCTTTAGTTGCTACGAGCAAATTCTGAATTACAAGCACCTTGCAATAAGGTAATGATAACTGATATGCCAATCATGGAGCCAAAGTGATAACATTGCTGTGTTGATGAGCACCAATATAGGACAGTTATGTATACTGTTGCCTCATCAAGCATCAACTCTTGACGGCACCCTGTCTGTACAGTGTAGGTGCTATGATAAAAAACAGTGGTACCATGTGTTGGTACAACAGTGGTTTAACTGTATTGGTGTAACCAATTAATTTTGGCTATCAAAGTTTATTAATTATCAAAAGATAATAGAAAATTACTTTTATTAATATTAAAGTTCTTCGGAGCACCACCCTTAAATAAGGGAAACAATAGCCAAAAATTGATTGATCAGTCTCATACACTAAACTATTAATTTTGAAATCGGATTAATAATTAAATTAATAACTATAACCAAAATCAATAGTGGAAGGCTTTGGAGTTCTGCATAGTAGGGGCTGTGGTGTCACCCACTCTTGTATAAACACAAGCATTTATTAACCCTTTAGGCGCTGGGTTT
>NW_023339740.1:1485771-1494194 GCF_004916995.1 Morone saxatilis | reverse complement strand
ATCCACTCAGGGGTCTTACTGCCTTGCGTCAGGGCAGATGCCCACTGAAGCAAATACATTTCACTCTCCACCTTCAACTCAGAGGTTTGAAAGGTCCTAAATCTGTAAACAATAGACTTTAAATTTACTATGCAATTATTATGGCTGGACAGTGGGTTAGGATAAACATTAATTGAAAGAAAAGTTGAAGCACATAACTTTTGTTTTTAAGTTGTTTATTTTTATCTTACCCTATCTCCTTCATTCTTTTTTATTTACAACTGTCATCAGTAAATCTACATTTTCTAAGTTCAGTTTTGCTTTGCCTTTGGCTAGCTGACCTATTTACAGCTAAGGTCTATACAACTACATATGATAGTGGTAAGTGCAAATATCAAACCTTTGCTATATGTCTGGTGGTTGATTCAGAAGTTGCTCTATACTTTGTCAGAAAATGAGAAGAAATGAATTGAGTTTCAGAGCCATGTTTCTTTAAGATCAAGACAACGTATTTCCAGATATTGAAACAATTTATTGTTAGATACTCATACCATAATAATACGTTTATCTGTACTTGTATACTTGTTTCAAACCAATTACTTTGCTTTTATCCTAATGGAAATATTTGTTTGCAATTAACTGAAAACACAGCTATTATGAGTTTGTAAAATATGTGTAATTTTTTTAAGGAGGTGGACACAAATGAATTGCATGAAATATATCCCTGCCTGTGTACGTATTCATTTAATCTGTCTGGAACCTGCACTAACACACACACACAACTGCCGTCAGGGGCACTCTTAATTTTCCCATAACACCATACCCTGCCCCAGCTTCCTATTTATGCACACACTCACACACAGCCCAATGTGCAGCGGACAATTCCCTCTTTCACTCAGCACTCATTTAGAAAGGGTTCCTTTGTGATAAATAGCTCTCCCCACCATGATTGTGTTATTTTTTCCTGATCTGGGAGGTTTTTCTCAAGGGTAGGCAAATTTAAATGAAGCAGACATTTATGTAAAATTACCTCATTAAATATAAAAAGCACTTCTAAAAAAGCAGACACCTTCAAAACATGCGTAATCTTGGGTTTGTAAGCTTGGCCTCACAGTTTATCGGAGATATGCGGGGAAGACGGGTATACACACACACATACAGACAAACAGAGATTTCCTTCCTTTATAAATAGATGATGCTGCTCAAGGTGGCCCACCTATTAGTCAATTGGCATGGTCACTTAAATATCTTACAACATGTCTACCACATGTTGCTTGCAAGTAGCACAAAAGTATTCAGTTGTAATTTAACCTGGCCCCATAGCATTTCAGCTACTTAAACTTAAAAGGCTAACTATTAGAATATCAAAGATTAAATAATAATCTGTCATTTAGTGGACTATTTTCTCAAACTTGTAGAAGTAGCAAAAACACAGATTTGTATTTCATAGACTTACGGTTCATAAAATTAATACTGGTGACTGTACTTCAAAATCTAAAAAGGTGTACTAATTCAAGCCAAAATGGAGATTATTATGCAGTGTGGCAAACAAAAGCAAAACTTGCCAGTCTACCTGGATGTCATACTGGATTTGGGGAAAAAAAATTACCTCATTGGTCCCGACGTGGGCTGTGCCAGAGGCAGAGCAGGTTCATCCACTAATCAGAAGCGTTGGTTGGTTGCGATCACAGCTCCTCCCACCAACCGTGATCGTAACCATGGTGCTCAAGCAGATACATAAACCTCAAATTGCTCCCGCGATGCTGTGCATCTTTCTGTTCAGAATGGGCTGCTGTTGTCACGTGGTGGAAAGTTTGGTGAAAGGGTGTGTGGCAGGTAGTAATGCATAACGCGCTGTTGACGTTGGTTGGAAGACTAGAAGCCGCTATACAAGTACAGGTCCATTTACCAATGCCAAGTGCCAGAAGGATGACAAAAAAGGAACAGTTAGACAAGAACGGGACTTTTCTTTTCTTTCAATTTCAATTCAATTCAATTTTATTTGTTATTAGCGCCAATTCTTTAAAGTTTATTCAGACACTTTTCAAATAGAGCAGTTCTAGAACAAACTCCTTAAACTTTACAGAGACCAACCAGTTTACCACCATGAGCCAAGCACTTTGGCACAAGGGCAAAGGGAAACTGCCCTTTTAACCAGGACAGAAACCTAGGACAGATCCTTCGTGTCTAGCGTGGTGGTCGTCTGGTCTCGACCAGTTTTGGGGTGAGAGAGAGAGGGGAGAGGAGAGAGAGACAGACAGCAGACAGGAGAGAGAGCAGACAGACAGACAGGTGCCATAGCACACAGTATTGGTAATGGAATCCAGGCAGGACCATGGCAGAGGGCCTCCACCAGGGATCGATAATGAACCTGCAAGACGCGATAAAGCACAAGAACTCCGGGAAGAGTGAAGTTGAGTAAAACATGCATTAATGGGGACATGAATGAGCTGCACAAAGAGAGAGAGAGGAAAGAGAGGAGCTCAGTGCACCATGGGAAATCCCCCCGATAGTCTCTAGGCCTATAGCAGCATAACCAAGGGATGGGTTCAGGACTCACCTGATCCAGCCCTAACTATAAGCTTTTATCAAAGGCAGTAACGTCTTTAAAGCCTACTCTAGAAATTGTGAGAGGGTGTCTGGCCTCCCGAACCAAACTGGAAGCTGGTTCCACAGGAGAGGAGGCTTTTCAGTAACTGAAGGCTCTGGCTTCCTGTTCTACTTTTTATTGGACTATAGGAACCACAAGTGCCCAGCATTCAGAGAACGTAGGTGGTTCTAGAGGGCTAATAGGGTACTAATGAGCTCTTCAAGATAAGAAGGGCCTGACCATGAAGAGCGTTTATTAGGTTTTGAGGGAGGAGAATTTTTTATTCTATTCTGAATTCTTACAGGAGCCATGCAGAGAAGCTAAAACAGAGAGATGTACTCTTTGTTCTAGTTCCTGTCAGTACTCGTGGCCTGAGCGTTTTGAATTAATTGGAGCGTCTTAATGGACTTATTAGGACAACCTGATATAAAGGAGTTGCAGGTAATCCAGCCTAGAAGTAAATGCATGGATTAGTTTTTCTGCATCTGCTTCTGTGACAGGATTTTGTGTCTTAATTTTTGTATATTACGTAATGAAAAGAAGGCAGTTCCCTACGAGATCTGCTTATATGGAGTTAAATGACAAAATCCTGATCCAAAGCTAACTCCAAAGATTCCTGACAGTGGTGCTAAGAGGCCCAAGGTAGTGCCATCTAGAGCCTAACTATATCTTGTAGACAGTGGAGTCTCTAGATTTTTGGGGGGGCCAAGTACAAGGAATTTTCAGGTTTTTTCTTGAGTTTACTCAGAAATTGCAGCTCATCAGGATCTTTATGCCTTAAGACATGTTTGTATTTAGGATAACTGATTAATTTCATCGGCTTGACTTGATAGAATTAACTGCTGTATCATCTGCTATAACAGTGAAGTCAATGCGAAGTGATTCCTCAATAATGTTGGCCTAAAGGGGCATATATAAAGTAAATAGAATGGGTCCAAGTACAAGAACCCTTGTGGAATCCATGACTAACTCTAGTATTTTTGAAAGATTCATCGTATTTAACATAGGTAAAACTGCGAACGATCTGATAATGCATGACTTAAACAGCTATATGGCAGTTCCTTAATGGCCAATTTGATGCTCAAGCTCTGTAAAAGAACTATTATTGGTCCAATGGTGTCAAATGCACGACTAAGATCTATTGAATACAAGTACAGAACGCAATCAAAAGGTCATTACTAACTTTAGGCCGCAGCTGTCTCTGTGCTGTGATGAACTCTAAATCGCTGGACTGAAATCCTCAAATAAATATTGATAATGCTAAAAAGTCACACAACTGTTTGCGGACTTACCTTTCTCCCAGAATCTTAGAGAGGAAGGCGGGAGTTAGAAATTGGCCTATTAGTTGGCTAAACCTCTGGGTCAAGAGTGCGGGGCTTTTTAAGAAGGAAGGGTTAATTTACACTACTTTAAAGGACTGTGGTACATATCCTGATAATAAGGAAAGATTTCAATATCTAGTAAAGGAAGTGCAATTAAGGGTACAACTTCTTTAAGCAGGCCCTAGTTGGGGGGGATTGGGGTCTAACAGGCCAGGTTTGATTGGCTTCGATGGAAGCAAATTATTGGAAGTTAACGGTGAAGTCGATAGCCGAAAACATTCTAAATATATATCTAAGTTTACATTAGTTAAAGTTCCTTAACTGGAGAGCCCTGATAACTATTTTATGGCAGTTGGTGATAATTTCCTCTAATATTCATATTTTATTATAAAGAGCTCCTGAATGTCATTTCTACTTAAGTTTTGGGGTATACATGGCTCAATAGAGCTGTGACTCTCTGTCAGCCTGCCTACAAGTGCTGAAGATGAACCTAGGGTTATTTCTTATTTTCTATTAGTGCTGAGTTAAAAAAAAAAAAGTAGGCTCCTCTGGCGTACGGAGGGCCTTTCTATAGGTTTTAAGATTATCTTGCCAAATTGGAGTGATATTCTGTAATTGGAACTAAAGAAAGAGGAAACGAATAAAGGACGCCATTCTCGATTTTCTAGCTTTTGCTTATTGGCGGGGTTTGGCTTGGTTGTACCACGCGTGCTAGTTCCTTAATGTTTTTAATATTTCCTTTTTATAGAGCGAGTAGAGTTATAATGTTCTTCGCTAGTGGAGGCTGGCAGCTACTATCAACAAGATTATCAATTTGGGGAGGACTAAAGTTAAATAAGATTCTGTTAAATTCTGAGCATGCCATTTGATTGTTAATCTGAAGGAAATCTTCCTCCTTACAATTTATGCTACAGCACTGTTCAGGATAACATCTCGGCTGGTAGGTGTTGTTGTAAGTTGTTGCTGTAAGTTTTGCCGTAATTGGTCTTATGAATCTTAATAGTATGAATCAACAATTATTAAATAAATGTCACGATAGGTGAGAAGGTTATGTGGGAAGAACTATTAAACTGTTCAATATCAATTGTCCATAATGACTAAACGAGTCAAGAGTGTGATTAGAAACAATGAGTTGGTTTATTTACATCTGACAGAAGCCCAATTTCATTCTGATTAATGAGATAATGCAGCTTAACTAAGCCTGTTCATTTTCAACATCCACGCATGAATATTAAAATCACCTACAGTAAGTTACTTTATCTTGATTTAAGAACTAAACTGATGGGGGGGGGTTAAAAACTCTCGAGACAATTCGATATTAAAAGTCAGAGTACGGTGCGGGGAGCGCAGGTACCTATAACAAAATAGAACTGGGCCTGCCAGATTTCCAGTTTGGGTGAGAAGATCAAGAACAAGGCTTTCAACATGAATAAATTTAGTTTAGTTTAGAGGTCCATTAAAACGCTCGAACATATATGTCCTGCTACTCCACCTCCTCGGCCTGTGCCTCGGGGATTGTGATATTAATGGGTGACTTGGGGGGTGATTCATTTAGGCTAACATTACTCCTTCGGTGGGACAACCAGGTCTCAGAAGACAACGTAATCAATATCCTCTTATAATTCTTGAATTAAATTCATTCACTAAACACACTTTAGATTGACAGAGAAGCCTGATATCTTAACAGTCAACTATTTCATTTTTTTAATGTTGTGCTACTGGAGGGAGTTAGATTTTAATTTTAATTTTATTAGATTTTCATGTTTAACTCCTCTTGTTTTCAATTTCTTTAAATAATTTAGGTGGTCGGGGACAGACAACAAAGTCTCATGGGGGTTTTGGGTAGGGTGGACTGGTTACTAGCTGAAGCGCAGAGAAGTTGTGGTAAGGACAGCAAACTCTGGCTTCCTGGTCCCAACTCTGAACTGTCAGGATGTTAGAAATAAACTTCGCAATATTCCCTTGGGATAAGAGAGACCGGCTCCATCCAAAGTTGCCGTCTTCTCCTAATCAGACAGGTTTTTCCCAAAAAGGCCTGGCCGTGCTATCAATGAAGCCCACATTGTTTTCTGGACACCACCTCAAAGCCAGCCGGTGGAACATGCGGCTATACATGTCATCATCATTTCATCACTAGTTCATCTACAGCAACAATGGCAGACCCACAACTATCATTTGAGTTTTTTCGTATCGGTACTGTTATTGTGTCACATTTCTGTACACACATTACATATGCAATGTAGTAATGCGACAAAACACGTGAATCGGTTCCTTTAAATTTCAGATAGGTGTTACCCGTCTCTCAGGTAAATGTTTATCTTTGGGAAAATCTTGAAAATCCAAATTCATAGCTTAATTTATAACTCTTTTTTTAAAGCATGGGGTGCTAGACAGTAGCAATGGATTAACCATGCTATTACTTAAGCAAAAATTCCCAAAACTTGAAACGGCTGAGCCTGGCCTAGCATAGTGCAAAATAAATACTTTTCTATTTATTTATAGTTTTTAAAGTAATTAAAGGGATAGTGCACATTAATAACCATTTCTGTAAATGTGTTTGTTTGGGCAGGTGTAATGACAGCTACAAAAGACACATAAAACACATTAAACAGGAACTGCAATACTATGCATATAGCACAGCACACTCCATAAAAAAACACATAAACCACATAAAAACAAGGACACAATACATAAAACAAACAACAAAGCATGCTTCAACTTATTTAGTTGTTATGGAGTTAATTATGGAGTATGGAGTTATGGAGTCACACACTTGATTGTCCTTCAATCATGATTGTTACAGTGATATGTGTTACAATGCAGTGTGTATTACATGCATTTGTCAGTACGATTTGAATGCAGCCATTATCATATAAGAATATATGTCATTATTTTACAATAAACTTTCATACATTCCTCATAAAAAATTTAATGTGGCTTTTGAATGGGTAATATGTATATTGCGCTTACGAACAGGGTAAAACAGGGTTAAAAAAACAATCAAGAATTGAACATTTGCTTTCTTTACTATCAAATAGTTACACAATAGAAATTACTTGTCACTCACTACATAACTACACATGTTAAGGCTTTATTCTTATGTATATATTATTTTATGTATGATAAGTACTGGAAAACTGTAAAAATGTATATCCTGGGGAACACTTTGTTGTTTCTGCTTTAGTGAGTGTTTGCTGTTTGTTTTTTGCTTAGTGTGTGATTTGTCAGATAAAGCAGTTTCTGAGGGACATCACCATATCATCCATGCAGAGAAGGAAATCAAAGTTAACCATACAGATGGCCAAGTTTGTGACAGCAGGGGGGTTGACACCATAAGGGGGGCCAGGAAAAGTCAATCAAATCCTTAAAAGCATAAAAATAAGGAGTCTCTGTGGTGCGCAGGTAGCACGCTTCTTGAAATGCATGTCACCCTCCTGTGATTTGTGGCACCGCAGTAACGCTCCGCTCTGGCTTATCCAATGTACTGTGAAGTAATGAAGACTCTCTATGGAAACCGTCTCTGTCACATCAGTCTGTCAGACAAGTCCCAAGTGAAATAGTACCTGTTTCTCTAGACATAGCACCACATACAAACCATTGCCTTCTCTTGTTTCTGCTTACAGCATGTCCACGTCCATGTGCTGCCCAGGAAGGTGGGGGACTTTGAGCGGAATGACAGCGTATATGATGAGGTAAGATGACATCCTAACTGATTAAATGACGTCCTGTATCTGACCTACACTGCCCTTGGATGGACTGCCATTTTACTCATTGTCACACCATAAACAGATAGAACAGATGAACTGAAGAACCTTTGTCTATGAGATTCCCAGTTATCTGGTATACATTTAGTAGTACTAAGTAAAGGCACTGGGACTGACAGAAAATTTTCCAGCTGAAGGCCCATGTTATAACATAGCAGTGTGTATTTCACCTTCAGTTATTTTCATATACAGGTTTGAGGCTACTTGATTTGGAATTGGAATTGTTGAACTTATTTTTTCTCTGGTCATGGTATTAACACTGAAGGATCTTATGAGAAATCTACTTCTATGAACTGAGAGTCTTTTTATTCGGCTCGCCTAATCAAGATAAACCAATTCGTTGATAGATCATGAAAATCTAAAGGTGCGAAAGTCGGCGAGGACTCAGGCCACCATTTGGGACGCAGAGAATCAATGTCAGATGCAGAATGAGGAAGAATGGTGTCAACTCATAACATTTAATAAAGACTCCAGGAATCCATGTGTAAATTTTATGCAAAAAATATATAAGATTAATATTGAGGTTGCACACATGCTCTGTGGAAACCTCATTGTCCCCTGCATTATCCCTGGTCCAGACAGCAGGCATGAGCACTGTGTGTACAATACAAAAAAAACCTTGTTAACAAATGAATGGATTCTGTGACCCAGAAGCGCATTCATACACATTCACACACCGATGCACAGCATCGGAAGCAATTTAGGGTTCAGTATCTTGCTCAAGGACACTTCGACATGCAGCAATAGGAGCTGGGGATTGAACCGCCA
>NW_023339740.1:1482228-1485671 GCF_004916995.1 Morone saxatilis | reverse complement strand
CTTTTCCCCTCTGGTGTTACAGGTAAAGTTTGTCAGGGTCTTTGAGATTTTGGCATGGTTAAAATCTCTGTTTATTATGATGAATGCGCTGGGATGACGTGTCTGCAGGTCTGCAACGGTGGAGTGGATGACGTCACAGGCGTGCGCCGCTACTGCCGATGGAGGAATGTAAACAATGACAACAATGGCGGCTGAGAAGCCGATAGTATGGCCTTAACCTGATGGCCAGCAGTTCAATATGAGGCATGCCTTTGTGACAACGTGTCTTGGGTTACACCATTTAGAGTTCACAAAGACAGCGAGCCCTCCTCCCGACTTTTTACCACTCTGTTTCTTCCTGTCAGCCCGAACTAGTGAAAAGCCGGCTAGTTCCACTGAGCAGTCTGGTGTAATCCCATTTAGCCATGTCTCAGTCAGACATAACATGCTGCACTACCGATACTCGCGTTGTCCGCTGACCAGGGCCGAGAGCTCGTCCATCTTGTTTGTCAGCGAGCGTACATTCCCCATGACAACCGAGGGAAGACAGGGCTTGTATCTCCCCCGACTCGCTGTCTTCTTGTTCCTCATCAACGTGCCTGCTCTAGTTCCTCGCCTTCATCTCCTTGACTCCACCGAGATCTACTTCGGACATGCAACACGTAAGTCCTTATACTGGAGGAGATCCTCACGTGAGTAACCCCTGGTGCTTTGTTGTGTGGTGGTCATTGTTATTGACTAAGAAGAACTAAGCTAAACTAAGGCGAAAAAATCAAAAACTAAATTACCAACACTGTAGGTCCTATATACAACAACAAATACAGTGATAGTTAGAAAGTAGGAAAAAGAAGTAAAGATTAAAGGTGAAAATAGAGAGGGGGAGCGGGAGCTGTTGTGTCAAGCTGCCACTCTCTGCAGCACCAGAAGTTTCTGTTAGCAATGTTCTCCACTAACATTTAAATATCCACAGGGTATCTTTGAAAACAACTAGGAAAACATATAAGACAAATAATCATAGTGATCCTTTATGCTGTGCCTGAGTATACATTAAAGTATCAGAACAAATGGATGACACAAGTCGACCTCAGTATCAGCATTCCTATTATCTAGAGGTCCAAACTGAATGTTTTCAGCAAGTACTCTGTCCCAGATAGTATGTTGTTTATCTGATTGTCAGACAGATTCATTACCTTCTCTACAATGGGCACAGGAAGGCATAAAATACAGGTCACTGCTATGATTTAATTCTGAAGTATATATAGGTCAGATCTGATCCACTGTGGTAGTCACAGATACGAAGCAAGGAAAATAAAACAAATCATTACAAGTTCATCTTAGAAAAAAAATCAGAAGCAGGTCTTGTTTGTCCCTCTCATAATAATCATATTTATTTAAGACTTGCAGTGATAATTGCATGGCAGCATTGAAATAAGCGTTTTGTGAAACCTGGCAGGTTGTTGTACTGTGCTTTTTAAGATCAGCATCCTTGACTCAAACAAAGATAGTTACCAGAAATGCACACTGCTTAATGGAGATTTTTAGAATAAAATATCGCATGTGGACTCGAATTCGACCGAATTTCACGCTAGACCAACATTGTGGCACCAGACCTCAGTCAGAGGCAGATCAGAGGAGGTTTTAAGCAGAGACTATTATTACATATACGACATTTGCTATTTGCCATTTTTTTCTTTTTTAATGCTTTTTAAGAACAAAATACGCAAGTAAACAAAGTATGGCAGGCAACATGCTCTAAAGACGCTTCGCCTCTGGATTTGCTTGGTAGGACGCAATACTATGAAGCCGGAATTTCAGGGTTATGGCTGAAGGAGGTAACCTGAAGAACCCATCCTGTGCCCATATGTGTGTTCTTGCCATTTTGTGGATGGGAAGGTGACAACTGGCCTTAATACCCTTACATCTTGTTCCCACAGCCCGTGTCTGTGGGGTGTATGCATGGCGGAACGTCTTGATTTTGATTTTGGCGCCCATGTTAACAAAATTGGAGTGGTCACAATGCCCTCTTTCCCCTCATCTCAGCTGCATCTACTGCGATGCTCCACTAGAGATTTGAGGTTTCTATTTTTACCGCAAGCGTCTCCGGCAAAAGAGCACAGTGAAAGGATCTGTTGCTAGTCTTATCCACACTTTTACAGTTTACACTTCCTTTTCAGTGTAAAAGCAGATGAAGGGCAGTATCTTTCCACTGCGTTCACTTGCTCGGATAAACAAACCACTTATGCTTTCTGGTTACCACTCTTTACATTTATGGTTAAACTACATAGCATTGAAAATTAAATTATATGAAAATTTAGATTTTTCATGGACATTATACAAAAGCAAAAGCAGCCACCCAGCTGACACGCAGCGCACGTGGGAGGTGCAGCTGCTCAGGCGGCCTATGTGAACAGGGTGTTACCCTGAGAAACATCTCAGCTACAATGCCGCATTAAAGAACATGAGGAGGGTGTCAGATTTAGGTAGGCTAGCTATTTATGTGTTTGGTTGATTGTTTGATTACAATAGTGAAATTCATGCTATGACTACATATAATCAACTGCTACATTTGAACACATTTTACAAACAGCATTCACTATTGATGTTTTAAAGTGTAACTTGTTTTCCAGTTGTTGTACTGCCTGTTGCCAGGACATAAAGTTAGCTACTTGATGAGAATGAGAGAGAGTGAACGTGACATGTCTCTAGACCTCTGATACTGTGTCTCCTGTTACCTAAACACAATGAATTTTGCATTATTAGGGACCGAGCACTGACAAGTGCAAGGTGGTCATTTTCACTTTTTGGGCTTGTATTTGAAGGAACTCCTCCTACAGGTTTTATCGGATCGACTTCAAATTTGGTCAGTACAGTCAAAAATATATTTATAATTTTTATTCTTTTTTGTTATTAAAACTGGACTCTTAAGTCTTAAAATAGCTTAAATTATTCCTGTACTGATAGAAGCTGAGAAGCTTTTTTAGCAACAGACGACTACAACTACGTTACACTAAGGAGAGCTATAGAAGATCTTTTCTGCCTGCTGCGATAAGACTGTACAACTCCTCCTCCAGCTGGCTTGATCAGGGTAGTCTGAGTTAAGCTGGGGGATGTTAAAATCACACTGGACTGCTTTGCTTCAGATGTCTATGTGTATTTTATTTTTTTAATATTTTTACTTATTGTTTTTTATTCTTTGTTATTTATTCTTTTCTTAAATCATCACTTTATTTGTTGTTGTTGTTGTCACTTGTTTTGACTGCTGTTGTTAGAATCACAATCAGAATTATGTTTATTGCCAAGTAGGTTTTTACACATACAAGGAATGTGTCCTGGTGTAATTGGTGCATACAATATACAAATATACAAATCACACAAAAATCACACAGAAAAATAAAGTACTTTCAAAATATAAATAAATGAAGATAAGAAAGATGACAGGAGTGCATTAATGTAATGCATGCTGT
>NW_023339740.1:1480436-1482206 GCF_004916995.1 Morone saxatilis | reverse complement strand
GGGGGTACCGGGCCTTGTTAATGAGGCCAGCTGCAGAATGTGAACTGCTAACACAATATGACTCTTATTATTTGAGTGATATTCACTCTTAGTACATTGTGCACGCACTCTACCAGGAGAAGCTACCAGAGCACCCGTGAGTATCACTGGTGGCCACTGTCACTTCCAGTGGCAATTACAGAATAATGATGAATGTTTAAATGTAGTGAATCAGTAGTATGGAGTCATAAAGTCAGCAAACTTACTTGGCAATGTTAGTGACACAATAAATCTATCTAAAGTTTGCTAACATTAGCCATCAAGGTGATACGCGATCAACAAAAGCTCTATCAAGAAAAGCTGTATTGTGTATTGTGTATACAGTGTATTGGATTGAGTGAAGGTGTATTATTGCTTATGAATTTAACCTTTAATTTGTCGGAGTGAGATTATGTGTTTCTTCTATTGAAAGCCTTTCTTAACTATGACTGCTATATTTTCCTAATTTTCATTGTGTTTTCATTACCATAGAAGGAGCCATTTTTGTCTACAGAGAGAACAAAGTTGAGTTCGCCATGTTGAACTGCCTTGTTTCTACAGTAGCTCAGAACGGACAAACCAAACATTGGCTCTAGATAGGGCCTCCTCATTTTTTGAGAGTTTGCGGCAACTGAAGTTTTAAAAGAGAAAGTCACACTTGCAATACCTAACTGCAGAATACAACATCATTATAACATATAATCATGAGATGACATTGTGTTCCGCTCTGACAGGCATGTCACAGATGTAATTGAGTTCCCAGTGCTCCCGAAGGAGGCTGAGTGCAGGGAGGAGGAAGAGGCATGGACTCTCCAGACCATTCTCGGCTGATTCATTCTCCTGTTTGAAATGACCTACTTTCCACAACAAGAGCTACTTGAATTGAAGAGGACCGGCAGGGGTCTCGCTACACAAAGCCTTGTGGACATTAAAGGCCAGATCATGTCTATCAACACTTCTCACAGCTTTGAGATGAGCTCAGTTGGAATGTCACACTGATAAAGGCAGTAACAAGCTTAAGAGGAGGCAATGAGCTTAAGTGGCATCTTCATTTGAAAAGACTGACATTCTGATTAAAAGTTTAATTCAAATGTTCATAGAAAGAACACACTTGATCAGTGTTTCATTGGTTAGACTGATTCAGTTGCACTGGTAATGAAGGAAGCTATGCACACAACTGGATTGTCATTTTAACAGCAGCTACTCACTGGGAATAATAATAATAATAATAATTAAAGCTGCAAGCAGCGATGAACGGGCCCTTGCACTCCACGCAACTCGGGGTGTGCTGAAAATTGCCACGCGGAGCTTTCTTCCTGTTGCGAGTAGGTGGCGCTATCACTATATCTGAATATTGTCAAGTAGACGTGTTCAGGACGGGACTCTTATCAAACATGAAGTTTCATTGAGATGTACACTGAAGATCTATCTATCCAAAAGCTGATTTTTTTTTTTTGGTTCTTCGAAAAAAATTTAAGATTCATAAGATGCCATCGTCATCGTCCTAAGAAACTTCTGACAAAATTTCAGCTGGATCTGGTCAATCTGCTGGAAGATATGAATAAAAGTATAAAAATGAAATTTCCTTTCACCACTGGGTGGCGCTCTCACTATCAGTGAATATTATCAGATAGTGTTCAGGGCGGGACTCTTATCAGACAAGTGAAGTTTGGAGCCAAATGGACAATGTACACTCAAGTTATAGCAAACTCGTGTGTTCTGGCGGTCCATCAAAATTTCCCGCCACGCCAC
>NW_023339740.1:1475895-1480336 GCF_004916995.1 Morone saxatilis | reverse complement strand
ACATTGAGATAACATCTGTGGCCTCATATATATAGATATATATATATATATATATATATATATATAAGTGTTTACGAGTATTGTATGTTGGGGTATTTGTTTGACTGATGAGTTGGCTTTTCGGTTATGATGTTGATCTTGTGGTATGCTGGGGAATGGCCGTTCATACCATTCAGCTTTAGGCGATGTAATATGCTAGTGAACTTTTTCACATTAACTTCCTTTCAATCTCATTATAACCTACAATTTTTGTACAGCTAAATTATGGTGAGGAATTGGTGAAGGTCACAATAGTTCATTTATACAAAAAATGGTCTCAATACAATTAAATGGCTACTATGGGAATAAACATCATCACACATGAATACAGTTTACTCCACAAGAGTTTGAGCTTTTCAGTCTTCAACTGTTTATCAACCCCAGTATGCGGAAATATTCATATACACTAGGCAAATATAACACGTATACTGTGTGCAAATAACTGCACTGGATTCAGATATTGTAAGGTCTGAGGTAAAGGGATTTCTTCGATGAAAAGATGATCAGATGAAAAGTGCAAAAAAAAATGCACCACATATGGAAACTGACCAATAAACATTGTCTACGTTGTATGAAATCAAAAGTGTTTGTTGAAAAATAAGGAACAGTGTGAACACTCATTTACTTTTATAAACTGCACTGGTCAGTCGGGTTCTCTTGCTTATATCAAGACCATGTGTGAGTGATCAAACACAAATATATTGTTTTGTTTTTTTCTAGTTGGAAACCAGCAGCTTTTTCTTGAAGATTAATTGAAACTACTGATGAGGACACAATGCGAGAGTTATCTAAAAAATAATGTACACTCACAGAGTTGATTATTCCTCTTGGCTGCTCTCCACAGGATCTCATTTTAAGCATTCATCATTCACAAAACAACCTTAAACCAATTTGGTAGTAACCATGATAAAGATAATATTCATAGGCAATTAATGTTAGAAGAGTTAAAGCAGTGTGGGTGTGTGTGTGTATGTGTGTGTATGCGGGTGTGTCTGTGGCAGAGAGATATGTGATTTGCTCTTTCAATCATTCTTTACCATGCCCCAACAATTTGAAATGCTGTGTGCCCGCAATGAAATGACTCATCCAAATGGTCACTTAGGATAATACATCAAGACATGATTAGGGAGGTGAACATCAAGAATACCATTGTGCGAGTGTGAGTTACTAGACAACCAAGAAAAATAATTCTAACCCACTGAGTTCACAATTAAGGATAAACAGTCAAAGTAATACAGTAATACAGTCAAATAAAAATGTTAGATCTAAAGTTTGTTGATCAAGTAGAGGCAGAGCGGTCCTCTGAAAACAGCTTGTTTTGCTTAAAATGTTGATTTATACAAAAAAAAAAACAAGCTTTTATAAAATGTACCTGTCGGTAAATCAGTCAGGAGCAGAGTTGTCTACAAAAGAAAATGAAAAGTCAGGCTTACATTATGTGCTGAAAATAAAGAAAAAAGATGCCCTTGCCTTAGGGACCAATCCTGAGAAAAATGACAAACCTGACCTTGGACTCCAGAGAATTTAAAAAGCTTAAAAAACAAAAGTTAAATGCAACTCTTCTTGACAGGAATTGTTACACTGCTATATTGAATCACAGCGCACATGCTATGCCTGGTATGCCTATTTACCTGAGTAAATCGTTTTATTTACATTATATGAAGTCATTCCTGGGCTTTATTTATTTATTTATTTTCATTTTTTACGTCTGACTTGCAGCCTAAAATACTGAATGAGCGTTTAATAAATTGAATACAGGTTGGTAAATATAATACCATAATATTGTTCATCAAATCAGTCCCTCCACGAGTCCCTCATTTGGGATTGTTGCAGCCCATGCCCAAAACCGCTACTGGATATGCCTGATTACATTGCAGCTTTTCTAAAAAGAACTGTGACGTATGGCTCAGTGTTTTCTGCCGGAAACTACAATGGTTGGTCAAATTTCAGAAAAGTTGCGGTGATTGGACAAAATTGCAAAGTTGAATTTGCGTCAGTTGTTGCAATCGCAATTTTCTAGATGGACTGCTAAACTGCTCTAAATATGACCCAACAATGTTGTTCACCACTGTTGTGGGTATAGTTGTCTACTTGATTTAGAACAGAAAGGTTCTCAGTTTTCTACAGATTTGATTCGCGCCTCTGACTGACTTCCCCATTGCAATGGCTCCTGAGGCACATGGGTATTGTAGTATTTAGAGCCATTGTCTATGCCAAACTGCTGAAACAATCATTTATCTCATGTATAACCTATTGTTATCCAGGAATATTGAAGATATCATTTACCATGTCAAGAAATAATTTCACAGTTGGTAATAAATATTTTCTTATACAGAGCGTACTATTGCTTAAGATTTGTTGATATGATGTTGAAAAGCTAATGTATTGAAAAATATCCAAGTCATATCTTCCTTTTGAAAAAAAGTGAATACAATGGTGCATACAGTTATTATCATCCTACATTATTATTAGGGCCCGAGCACTGACCGTGCGAATACCCTATTGTATCTGTAAGGATTTTTATTATTTTAGTAACAAATGAATGGCATTTTTGAAGGCTTTTCCATGCTCGAAAATTCATGAAACTCTACGCACATGTCAGAAGCAAATTTTTATTTTCTAGGGGTCCACTATGAGCATGGCGAAATGGCCCCTCAGGGGCCTATAAACTGTACCACCCAGGGGCCTCTTTCATCGATATGCATTAAAAATCGGCACATGCATAGATTTTATCCTGACATACAAAATATCCTATGTGCGCCATGTCCCAAACCCAACAGGAAGTCGGCCATTTTGGATTTAGTGGTCATTTCTGGCAATTTGCACACGTTGTATTTGAACGAACTGCTCCTAGGGAATTGATCGGATCGACTCCACATTTGGACACAGCAATCTAAAGACATTCATGACAGTTATGCTATTTACGACTTTCCGTCAAACGGCGTGCCTGTGGTGTGGCGTCGAATTTCAATGACTCGCCGTGAAAAAGGAAGTTTTTAACGATCTCAACGAAACTTCACGTTTGATAAGAGTCCCGCCCTGAACACGTATATGTAATAATAGTCATGAATAGTAAGAGGGCCACCTAGTGGTGAAAGGAAATGTCATTTTTTATACTTCCATGTTCTACTCCTAGCAGGATGATCAGATCCAGCTGAAATTTAGTCAGAAAATGCAAAACATGTTGTTGATGATATTTCATGATTGTGGTGAGTTTTTGTCAAAGGGCGTGTCCGTGGCGTGGCGTCAAATTTTGATGTACCGCCAGAACACACAAAGTTGCTATAACTTGAGTGTACATTGTATAATCGGCTCCAAACTTTAATTGTCTGATAAGAGTCCCTATTGGCAACAGGGAGTAAGTGCTTCATGGCGATTTTGGTCCGCACATATTATGCTGGCACGTGACGCAACCGCAGCACACCCTGAGTAACAATTATGCATTACGTTACTTGTTGCAACAGAAAAAGTATTTAACATGTTACTGTGGTAATGAGGTTTGGTATTTTTGTACTATAAAAGTTGTGAAATAACTGCCAAAAATGTATTTTGATGCGTTGAAGCATCACCCAAAAATACCTCAAATCACCCCAGGATGTTCAGTTTTTTTCCGTAATTTGATTACAGACTTGTTTGGTGATATACCACCAAAACTTAATTAAAAACGGCCAGTGCCAAGGGCCCTGAGTTGGCAGCATTTTTACTCAATCTGGAGGGCCTGAGTCAAACTTTCTCACCCAAAGGTTCCCTTAAAATCAAGAGTAGGATCAAGGCTATTAGCAGGCTTCTCATTTTTTGATTTTATGAGGGTTAACAAATGTTTTCTTTGTTAGCCAAACTACTGAAACTGTTATCGAGTAAAAATGAAATGTCTTTTATTTGTTTTTAAATCACCGCATGGACTGGCACCAGGTTACATCTCGGAACTACTCATCCCCTATTCCCCCTGCTGACCCCTCAGATCTGCTGTCCGAGCATTGCTCTCCATTTCACACACCAAGTTAAAAAACATAGATGATCGAGCATTCTCAGATGTTGACCCTAAATTGTGTTATTTGTTTCAAATTATAATGAATTGTCTGTTTGTGTTAGAATTTTATCAAGATGTTATATGCCTTTTAAAAAATATACAATATTTCGTTAACTGCCTGTGCACATCATAATCTGGCTCACTAAAATGTAGCTTCACAGCAGTCGAGTACTGGTTGACAGCAAAAAGTATCTAACAGTAATAATATTTGAAATATTATGTCATATTTTTAATATTTTAATTGATAATGACATTTAAATAAAGTCAAGTCAGTTTTGATTAAAGCTGTTTGATTAATTAATTTACTTAGATTCCCATAATCCCATGTAGTTCTTAGTAGTAGTTTTATGATTTTGTGTATTTAAGTTTTAT
>NW_023339740.1:1475626-1475841 GCF_004916995.1 Morone saxatilis | reverse complement strand
TTCAGTTATGTGCTCTTTGGTTTTCGTGCACTCAAATGTTCTTTGTATGAATATATTAGAAACACAGTAATTATTTCACTTGTATAATCACCTTTTCGACATTGTATTCGTGTTTTAACATGTTTTTTTTAAACAGTGGTGGTTTAATCAACAAGGCCTTTCATTATGTTTGATTAAAGAATAACTTAATCTTTTCCCAATAATAAAGACCTGTA
>NW_023339740.1:1472161-1475526 GCF_004916995.1 Morone saxatilis | reverse complement strand
AAAAGTGTCCTGAGATAACTTAAAGAATTGGCGCTATACAAATAAAATTGAATTGAATTGAAATTTGAAGAAAGAAAAGTCCCGTTCTTGGTCTAACTGTTTTTTTTGTCATCCTTCTGGCACTTTGCATTGTAAATGGACCTGTACTTGTATAGCGCCTTTCTAGTCTTCCAACCACTCAAAGCGCTTATGCATTACTACCTGCCACACACCCTTTCACAAACTTTCACACAGTGACAACACAGCCCATTGAACAGAAAGATGCACAGCATCGGGAGCAATTTGAGGTTTAGTATCTTGCTTGAGCACATGGTTCGACACGTGGTGGGAGGAGCTGTGGATCGAACCAACAACCTTCTGATTAGTGGATGACCTGCTCTGCCTCTGAGCCACAGCCCCATGGGACACAATGAGGTAGATTTTTTTTCCAAATCAGTATGACATCCAGGTAGACTGCAGATTTTGCTTTTGTTTGCACACTGCATAATACATGCTCCATTTTGGCTGAATTAGTACATCCTTTTTAATTTTGAATACAGTCACAGTATTAATTTTATGAACCGTAAGTCTATGAAACAAATCTGTGTTTTTGCTACTTCTACAAAGTTTGAGAAATAGTCACTAAATGACAAGAGTTATTATTTTAAATCTTTGATATTCTATAGTTAGCCTTTTAAGTTTAAGTACTGAAATGCTATGGGCCAGGATTAAATTACAACTGAATACTTTGTGCTACTGCAACCACATGTGGTAGACATGTTGTAGATATTTAAGTGACCATGCCAATTGACTAATAGGTGGCACTGTAGCAGCATCATCTATTTATGAAGGAAGGAATCTCTGTTTGTCTGTATGTGTGTGTGTATGACTGTCTTCCGCATATCTCGATAAACTGTGGAGGCAAGCTTACAAACAAGATAGCATGTTTGAAGGTGTCTGCTTTTTTAGAATGCTTTTTATATTTAATGAGGTAATTTACATAATGTCTGCATTATTAAATTTGCCTACCTTGAGAAAAACCTCCAGATCAGGAAAAAATAACACATCATGGTGGGAGAGCTATTTATCACAGAGGCTTTCTAAATGAGTGCTGAGTGAAAGAGGCATTGTCCGCTGCACATTGTGGCTGTGTGTGAGTGTGTGCATACTAGGAAGTGGGAGGGTATGGGTGTTATGGGAAATTAGAGTGCCCTGACGCAGTTGTGTGTGTGTGTTAGTGGCAGGTTCCAGACAGTTAAATGAATACGTACACAGCAAGGGATATATTGCATGCAATTCATTTGTGTCCACCTCCTTAAAAGAAAATTACACAATATTTTACAACTCATAATAAGCTGTGTTTTCAGTTAATTGTCAAACAAATATTCCATTAGGATAAAGCAAGTAATTGGTTGAAACAAGTATACAGTACAGATAACGTACTTATTATGAGTATGAGTATCTAACAAGTAAATTGTTTCAATATCTGGAAATAGTTGTCTTGATCTTAAAGAAAACATGGCTCTGAAACTCAATTCTTTCTTTCATTTTCTGACAAATATAGCAACTTCTGATCAACCACCAGACAATATAGCTAAAGGTTTGGATAATTCTGCACTTACCACTATCATTGTAGTTGTAGACTTAGCTGTAAAAGGTCAGCTACCAAGGCAAACAAACTGAAACTTAAAAATGTAGATTTACTGATGACAGTCTGTAAATAAAAAGAATGAAGGAGATAGGGTAAGATAAAAATAAACAACTTAGAAAACAAAAGTTATGTGCTTCACCTTTCTTTCATTAATGTTATCTACACTTCCAGCCATAATAATTGCATATATAATTTAAAGGTCTATTGTTACAGATTTAGGAGCCTTTTCAACCTCTGAGTTGAAGGTGGAGGAGGAAATGTATTTGCTTCAGTGCATCTGTGCCCTGAAGCAAGGCAGTAAAACCCCTGAGTGGATTTTTCCAAGACACTAACATTGCAGTGCATTGTGTGTGTACTGCGTATTTGCAAGGCACACCTGTGGTGAGATGGAACTCTACCTCCCCCCTGCCAGCTCTTTTCAGCTGCTCTACATGACATGTTATTAGCTGATAAAGAAAAAGCATCTGGCTTCATTTCCAGATAAAGAGATGTTCATCTTGAGTGATATTACACAAATTCTCATGGATTTCACTTCCCAATGCTATAAAACCAACAACTGTGCCAGCAAATATTTATCAGCCAATAGAAAACATAAATCACCCCAATAATAGAATAACATTACTAGAAACTATTCAATCTACGAAGGAACAGAAAACATTTTAGTTTTTTTTTTTTTAGAGTCACTGCAGCAATCTTTAAAAAGCACATTCTGCAGTTCCTAAAAATCCCTCCCAAGTCATCTGTGATGTTTGGAAACACAACTTAAGCGAAGAGGAAAATAGAGTGTACCTTCAAGTTTAGACAGAAATCCTTATTTGTTATTCTAGTTATTCAATATTTTTGTCATTTTATGAAAGCTTTGATTGTTAAAACTGTTTGTATTCACTGATAAACCTGAGCCATGTTTCCATCAAAATGTGTCACAAATTTTAACTGAATTTTAAATAATTTGGCAAAAGAACATTTTATCCATCCAATATTGTTATGCAAATATTAGGAGTTAGTTCATCCAGATAAGCAGTAGGTGATTCCAAGTCCAAGTCAGAGAACCAGAAGAATACATAATTAAAGGTGCGCCAGTCAAATCTCAAATGGTAAAAAACAATGCAGCAATCATGGATGCATTATAGAACCATGGGAATGATGACGAGACTGTCAGAGTGAAAATCGCTTCTCAGTCCTGTAAGTTAAATGTTCTACTTTAGAACTAGTAAAAAAAAAAGTTCCATCTCCAATAGACCTTTTTCACAGTAGACATTTTGAGATGAAAGGTAAGGTTCTAATACATTCAGTGCAGCAGAGTCAGGCTCTGTTTGACCTGAATGGAACAGAACCTTAACTAGTGTAATTGTGTTTACTCTACCATTTCATATCAAAATGGCTGCCATGAAAAATATATATTAGGTGCATTAACTTTATTTTAAGACAAAGACAAAAACCACTTCAAGCCTGCGTAGAAAACATTTACATTAACCTTTTCTAATACCTTTTCAAGACCAGTATTGTTCCCAAACCTCAAGCAAGCAATTTTAGTGTCTAAACTAGGTGTCAGATCAGAAAATGCTCATATGTATAGTAAGGTCATGATGAATAATACATTTTGTAATTTACTGTAGGTTGGCTGACTTTTTGAGGAAAAGTTATGGGGTTATCACAATCAAAAATGAGCATCCCAGGGCGCCTGGTTAGCTCAGTGGGTAGAGCTGGCGACCCATGTACCAAGGCTGAGTCCTTG
>NW_023339740.1:1470951-1471981 GCF_004916995.1 Morone saxatilis | reverse complement strand
GTGGACATTTTGGCCTGATGATGTCAGATGATTAATGAATGTCACTCAAATCTCTTAGCTTTCATGGGCCAGTGTTTTTGTCACTGGGTGCCTGCAATGCTAGCAGTGACAAAACAAGAACTTACCAGTTAAAAAAAGAATAAATATCTTCAACATAACTCTCCTCTCTATACTGAATACCATTACTTTGCAGCTTTCCTCACTTTGTGTCCTTGACACTGAGTCACTGTGTCTTTCCTCTCTTATTGGTGTTGCCTGATTGCTCACTCTGCAGATGTTGAGGTCATGGTTCACTGTTAGTTCCCTTGCCGTGTCCTTCAGTCTGGTTTTGGGTAAGCACGTCCCCAGGCTGTATGTCCCGTCGATGATTATTCAGTCATCCTCTGCTTGAAGACTATGCGCACTCAAACAGAACGTCCTTCATGCAAAACTGCCTATTCACCTTCCCTTCAATTGCACTAATAGTGTCTTAGGAAGTCAAAATATTGCTTAATGTGCCCACAGATACCTGCATAAAGTGGTGGTGCAGTTTTCTCACAACCCCACCTCTAGTTTCTTACTTTCATTCTGTTGCTTCCTCTGTTCCTCTGTCATATACTAAGGCCCAATTCCAAACTGGCCCCTACAACCTCCCACTCTGTAATGAGTGTAACTCGAGGCTAGTACACAGTATACTTTTGGACACCATCTTCTTTCTCCAATGGAAACAGGGACATTCATAAGCATTCTGAACAGCAATATTAACATTTAATAACAAGAAACCATTAACCTTTTTCAGGTTCTCCAATTTCTTTGATGCCTGTTTTGGAGATACTTGACCAAACGTAGTGAGTGGGTAGGTGGAGGGTGTAGGGGCCTGTTTGGACTTGAGTAGTTAGTTAGTTACTTAGTGTCCATGTCATTCCAGATCCAGCCATCCCCTCTTAAATGACACGATCTTCCCATTTCCCTGAACAAAACTGCTTAATTTCCACTAGAACTCCACAATTTCAACTAGTACACTGCCATATTGTAAATGGTAAATGGACTG
>NW_023339740.1:1456232-1470926 GCF_004916995.1 Morone saxatilis | reverse complement strand
GGGATTGAGGAGAAATCTTATAAATATCTGGAGGTTGCAGCTGACGACAAGGCTGGACTGGGACAGCAAACATTGACTTCTCCACAGGAAGATTGCAGAGCCGGGTAGGGGTTTAAAATTTCACTATACGGCTTAAGACACCAATGTACCTGACAATAAATGCAAACAAGTTCCATGAGCCAGTTTTAACACCACTGCTAATCCATTGATAGATGCAGAATATCTCAAGACTTTTTTCAATTCAAAAGTCATCATATCTCCTTTGTGTCACTTACTCGCCTCTTGCTTCACTCCATATTCAGTGCTATGGAAATACATTCCTGTGGGTGTTATTCAATATTTTCTACTTTGTGCAAGATTAGCAGTATCATCTCTTTATCAATAAAAGCTTTATATAGCACCCGCTTGCTTAGTAAACAAGCAGGATCTAGTACATAGCCACTCCACAATGCATAAATCACTTTATATCCCCTGAATTTTCCATAGAAAAAATAAAATCCATTCCATCATTCAAAACACATAGATTGTCTTGTGTCTTCTGCGACTCCAGGCAGTGATTTATTAAGAGTGATTTGCCTCTCTCTATAGCCTGCCTCACTCTTTTCATCAAAGGACCATTTTTATTGCTGTCGTGCAGGCACCTGATTGCAATATAAACCCAGTTGATAGATGGGCGTGGGCTGCTACTGTAGCAGGTGTGCTAATGCGCTTTACAGATAATCTGTTTTATAAAAAGACCAGACAGGTCTGACATCAAGAGTTGCTTTAGTATTAAAATTACTTGATAAAATATGGGGTTTTTCAGTAGTTATGGAATCAGTGTAAACAACAGTCCTCTATTACCCCTTGATTCACTACTCCCCTGATGTGCTTTCCTCAGAAAAGCCCTCAACAAAAGGTATGCAAGAATATTTCAGAGCTGCGATATTCGCTAACAGTATAAAGTACCTGCTGGTCGGAATCAACTGGAACTCAAGCCAAAATGCATACTCTTTGACCTTGTTTGATTGCCAGATGAAAGCCATGTTTCTCAAAGAATCTGCAGATGAAAAATTGATGTTGTTGGTGGAAATGAAAAATAAAGCATCTTTTAAAAATCATTGTCTCTTAGCGGCACACAGCCCGAAGATTGCTTTTTTTTTAGAGGAGGGAGGTTAGGAGGCTAGAAACATTTGCTCGACAGTTGGATTTTGCTTCATGTACTAAGGCTGAAGGATCTGGTTATGCCACTTTTGGTGGGGAAACCAACCTGTCCAACACCAAGTTTGGCGGGCTGTGGCTCAGGAGGCAGAAGCGGGTCGTCCACTAATCAGAAGGTTGTTGTGGTTCTATTCCTGGCTCCTCACTACATTTGAAGTATCCTTAAGCCAAGATACTGAACCCCAAATGCTCCGATTCGCTGTTCATCGTGTGTGAATGTGTTAGATGGGTTCAGTTTCCGTGTTGATGGCCTTTCTGCCATCGCTGAGTGAAGTGTGTGTTGAAAGGGGCGAATGTGGCCAATGTATTGTAAAATGCTTTGGAGTGTCCGGAGAACCTAGAAAGCCTCGCTTATAACAAAAACTGGCAGTCCTTTTACCAATACGATATAAGTCGTCCAGGTGAGATCCATAAGTTGTTAGCTTTTGCCTTCCATCACAGACTTCAACAGCCTCTGTGCTAGAAACATCAGAAAACAGGGATCCTCAACATTTACTACAAAAGAGCAAAGAAAGGAGAGATTGGCCCAAAAGGAGAAAAAAAATCTTCTGGAACTGCAAACGTATTGTGCTTTATACATGACTATTTCTGGCCACACCTGATTTCTGTTGTTTGGAGTTGGTACTTATCTCATATGAGCCTAGCTAGGGAGACTCAAGACTAGTAGCCATATAGCAGCCGATAATATAGGAGGAAAAGGCGCCAGATCTAGACGTAACGTATGACGCACATGGTTAATTACAAAATAATGAATTCCTTTCTATTTGGCTTGTAATAAAGCACAATTGACAATTGGAGAATGCATAAATGAATGAAATTAAAGCTGCAACAGCGATACGGCCTCGCACTCCACGCAACTCAGGGGGTGTGCTGCGCCGCATCATGTGCCGTTGTAAAACGCGTGGACCACAACATGAACTCTTTACATAAATCAGACAAAATTGCCCCATTCATTACTTTCCTGTTGCCAGGAGGTGCACTACCACTACATCTGAAAGTATTATCACATAGATGTATTCAGGCGGCACTCTTATCAGACAAGGGGCGGCTGTGCTTCAGAGGCACGCAGCGGGTCGTCCCCACATCAGAAACGTGGTTGGTTCGATCCCCGGCTCCCATTGTCGAAGTTCCTGACAAGATAGCTGACCCCCAAAGTCTGCTCCCGATGCATAGCATCGTTGCTTGAACTGTGTGATTAATGAGTTAGTTTCTATTCGATGGAGCTTTGCGGCCATCGTTGTGTGAATGTGTGTGAAAAGGGAGAATGTAACACGTAGTCGTTAAAAGCGCTTTGATGGAGAAGACTAGAAAGGCGCTATAGCAAGTACAGGTCCATGTTACCATTTACACGAGCAAGTGAAGTTTGAGCTCAAATGTCAGTCAAGTATAGCAAATCTGTGTGGCAGTACATCAAAATTTGACGCCACGCCACGGACACGCCCACTCACCACATATACACAATAGATACTGTTTCTAACAAAGGGAAAATCATACATGAACAAGTAAATGACTAAATAAATATAAAAAAAATTAACAAGGAAAAAGGAAAATTAAATGGGAAAGTAAATAGGGAATTATTACAAAGGTAAAACAAATATAAATTTATGTCACATTTCAAAATAAATTAATTCCTATATTTATATCTAATATTATTTTTGGTGCATTTAATGGCCTATATTCATTAATTAGGTAATTTATTTGTTTTTGATTTTGGCGATTTAAGTCCTTCATATATATTTACTGTGAAGTGTCTTTAAAATGAATGCAATGTAATGTAATCGATCTGGTACCAAAAATAACAGAATAGGTATGTATGTAGGGTTCAGTGACTGCTAACGATTCTGTCCCTCATACTTCAACCTATATGGTCCTCAGTGAGTCCCCAGGCAGCCACTTGAATCATTCCATTCAGCCTCTAACCAAACCAAAAATGATTTAAACCTTTATAGAAAAGATCTCTAAATTATTCAGCCATGCCAAGAGATTAGAACTGCAAATGCAATGATTATTTAATAGTGTATAACTGTTGCGGAGGTCTCATGACATATTTAAAGGCAGTGAATTATTAAGTTCTCACCTTCACGGTTTGTCCAGCTTCAGGGCCATCCTGGTGGGAACAGAAAGAGGTAATTAGAAAAGAGTTGGGAATTCAGAAATATTTACATTAATGATTCAGAGATATATTTTAATTTCAGATGAGCTACAATACCTCACTTCTTTCCTCCAATAAAAAAAGAAAAAAAGAGATATTCCTTCTGGTTTGTTTCATTGCCTCCTATTTCCTGACATTTATTTCTTCATGACCAATTTTTCTTCAATTGGAGAGACAAGATGACAAATTATGTTTTTATACACTTCAGTAAAACCTTCAAATAATAAAATTAAACTTTACTATGGCTGATGACGAAGGCTGTACCCCACAAATGCAGATAAATAAACTTCTTATACACACCAAGCTTAGATTTCCCAGCAGATTATCCTGGTTGTAGTACTCATGAGAAAAATTAAGTTGATATATGACTATCACCTTATTATGTCCATGTGGCAACAACTTAGGTCTTATATTTTATCATACATGTTGATATGGCTGATATCAAAATCATAATAACAAACAGAGGCATTATCTCAGCAGCCCAGAAATCACTATTCACCTTGGTTAGCAGGTAGCATGAATGTCGCTTTATACTTTTGCTCCTGCCTGAACTCAGCATGTTCACAGAGTCAAGATGGTTGTCCTAAAACTGGCCAATGGAGTGCGAGCATGTGCATGAGCAACAGGATTCTGACAGTTTGCTTAACAGCCACCTGTGTCTATAATATCAAGAATTTTCTGAAAATTACACATTGTATCTTTAGTAGACATAAGGAAGGGTCTATCTCAACATTTTTTAAAATTTTAAGCAAATCAAGAAAGCTGAAAAAACAAGACTGTCTTTAGATTTGGAGAATTATCAGTAAAACGGTAGAAAATCTACATATTTTGACTTTTTTAATGTTATACTGAGACTGGCCTGCTCAGAAACAGAACTACTTCTTCACCTGCTGACAATGCAACGCTTCAACAATTGTCTTCTTCTCAGTCATTTCAGGTGTGATTACATGTATTGACATTATACATTGCTATTTGTTAGAATAAGGTGATAACTGGAATTTGCATGGCTCTCATACACACCAGAAATCAGAATGGCGAGTAAACAAAGAAATCAATAAACTCTGATGAAGTCCACCGTTATTCTTCAGCACTGATGGAGGAAACAGAGAGTGTTTGTGTCACCATCCAAAAATCTTTTTTTCACCACCAATCCTCCAGTGAGCTTGATTTGTGTGATATTATTTGTCACAGAAGTGGCAGTCGCCCCCTCCTGCAGAGAGTTCTACTTTAATGTGTTGGCTGTAACCCGGGAGCTGTCACAACTAATCTCCTATCATCACTTCTCATCACCTCCCCAGTCAAAGAAAATGATATCCAGGTAAAGATTACTCTTTGCTGCTTTGTTTTTTTTCTCTCCTTTCTCCTAACCTGTGAAACAATTTTCTCTGACAGGGCTGCAGAGTGAGCTAGGTGCTATTTTGATATTAGCATATATATCACCAGTTATGCAGAATAGGCCATTCAGTCTGAGACGAGCCTGTCTGGGTGTCAGAGTCAGCTCTGTATTTAGCTTCCATCATACGACAGCAGAGCTGATCCATACTGAAAACACCAACAGGCCTCATTCTGCTCTGCTGCTGAGCCAAGAGCTTTTTTCAAGTCATTTGGTCTTTTATTGAATTCTAAAAATCTTATTGTCTTCAAATAAGTGTAGGCCAGTCTAAAAATATTTCAGTTTTGACAAATAAATATGTAAACAAATAGAGTATAACATTAAAACCAATTTATTGGAGCAATACAGTTCATTTTGATTTAAAAAAGGCAGAGAAAAAAAAGTTATTTGAATAAGATGTTCATCTTGACATTTTGTTAATTGCATTGGTTGTTACCAACCAAGGATTATTAAGGGAGAACTGGATAGAGTATTAGAGCCTGATCTCCATTCATGGGGATACAATTATTTAGTAATGCGGCTCTTCTAGACTTTCCAAATGTTATTGGACCAAATGGATCAAATTCTGATAGTGAAACGAGTCATTTTGTGGCAGTTGTGATAATTAAAAAAAATGTATCCACCATTTTACAGCTACTTTTTTCACAATATAAGCTTATGGGAAAATGTCTTTTGGGGCCTGTGTGCACGACGTGACGAACACTATTATGCACACTTCTGTAAATTGTTTTGTCAGGTTAACATAATTCTGAACTTTTTAATTGATTATTTTATTTTATTTAAACTTTTGGCAAATAAATATTGTCTGCAGTAGTGAGTAGGGACTTGGCTTGGGAACTGGAGGGTCACCAATTCAAGTGCTGCTACATAGCAGCCCATCACACTTTTGTTACTTTAGAGTGAGACGTTTTTATTTACAGATGCTGTGGTTCACTTTCCATGGAGTCCATCATGTCGAACCACCATTTTTGTTTTTTTTACAGTAGCTCAGAATGGGCTGAGATAGGGCCATTATTTGTGAGTTTCGCAGCTACCGTCTTTTTTCTTACACACTTCATGTTCTCATGCCCAGGTCTTCAAATACAACTGCCTGTGTTCAGTTGGTTGCGATCTGAAACTTCACCGCTTGATGCCACTAAAACCTACACACTGGTCCTTTAATACAGTATACACCGATCAGCCATAACTGACCACTGACAGGTAAAGTGAGTAACACTGATTCTCTGGTTATCATGGCACCTGTCAGTGGGTGGGCTATATTAGGCAGTCAATATCTGTATCAATTAACAATTATTTAAAGTTAGTTTGAGTATAATAAGGGAATATTATAAATAATAATAATGTAGCTACATGGGTTGGTGTTACTGCAACACATTGTTTTTCACACAGTATGACAGATCTTGTTACATCTGTCCTCCTCTATGATATTTACACTACTGTTTTCTGAGTTACATTACTTGTAATATCACACATTTCAGAGATGAGGCTACACTAAGTCTGGGTTTTACCTGGATGGCAATGGTGAGCGAGGTGGCATTGAAGTGCTTCTCCACGAGGTTGGCGACTCTCTGAGTGGTGCTGAATAAATCTGCCACCTCATCTGGCCGAAGATCCCGAAAACGCTCCACTGGTCTCAGAGGGCACACCAACACATCTGAACAAGTTTTGTTAAGGAATTTTGTGCTGAAGACAGAGTTTACTCACCTTTTACACCGATCAGCCATAACATTCTGACCATCTGAGCACCCTGGTGGTCCTAATGTTATGCAGCCCCATACGCAACAAACAGATGCAAACTGTGTTCTGTCACCTTTCTATCAGAACCAGCATTAACTTTTCCAGCAATTTGAACTACAGTAGCTTGTCTGTTGGATCGGACCACATGGGCAGCTTCCCTTGCACCACTTTTGATAGGTACTGACCACTGCAGACCGGGAACACTCCACAAGAGCTGCAGTTTTGGAGATGATCTGACCCTGTTGTCTAGCCATCACAATGTGGCTCTGCTGAACACATCAACTTTGAGCACAAATGTTCACTTGCTGCCTAATATATTCTACCCACTGCCATGATAACAAGATAATCCGTATTATTCACTTCACCTGTCAGTGCTCACAAAGGTTTTACATTATGGCTGATGTAAAACCTCTTATACATTATAGTGAGTCTTTCTGCTTCATGCCCAGTGTATCACTATTGTGATGTCACCCATTGGCTTGTGGAGTACTGTTTTGAAGCCTTTGGCGTTATGGTCGTCACTATATTGTTTTTTTGCAGCCAGCAGCAGTGACATACTAGGAGTTGAGCTTGCCCTGCCTGGTCACACATGTGCTCATATAACAGTAAAAACAACACACTATGTTTCTGGAAAGATTTGAGGCGAGAAATTGACAATGCAGTAACATAATCGTGATTCATGTTTGACTAGGCAGTGCTGATCAAACATGAATCATGAATGGACTGATTGAGAATGACTTGTCAATCACATCACGCCCTAAAGCATACCCTGCTTTATCACCTATTTTACAATGAACATCATGCTGTATGAAAGAAGACTTGAAACTAGACATTGAGACTATACAGTCATTAGGAAACTGTTTACTGAGCTAATAAATCAAGTGAGAAAATAGGCTCATTTCTACATATTACTCTTTTCCAGCCCATGAAGCTGCCTTCTGCTTGCTATTCGAAAGAATGTTAGTTTAAGACATTTCCATTGTGCTTCCTTTATACTACATTCTCTCTGCTTCACCTTGCATAATGTATGTGCACCTCTGCAGCTATGACAGGAGAACTGGACATTGGTAAGTGCAGGAATTTTGTTTCCCAACCCCAGCATTGTATAGCCTATATACAGATATTCAATAGGTCATCTTAGCTGCAGCAACACAACTCATAAAAGCTGGTAAATGGTAAATGGACTCTACTTATATAGCGCCTTTCTATGCTTTTGACCACACAAAGCGCTGTACACTACATGCCACACTCACCTATCCACACACATTCATACATTGTTGGCAGTGGCTGCCATGCAAGGTGGCAACTGCTCATCAGAATGTAAACTAATACACATTCAAACACCGATGCACAGTATTTTGCTCAAGGATACTTTGACATGCAGCAAACCTTCTGATTAGTGGACAACCCGCTCTACATCTGAGCCACAGCCACCGGTACCAGTTGTCATCACAACGGAAACTGAAAGTATCATTCTATTGATGTATAGTTGGATCTCTTTCCTCTTTTTATCTTTGTATAAAAAATTGTCAGGTCATCAACTTCAATTGTAAATGGATAAAATCATGTAAGATTGAATGATTTTCATCTATCTCAAAAAATACATTTGAAATTATTAAATACTCTACAGGTGACCATGAACAAAAAAGGAAAAGGATGGAGGAGGTGGATGGAGCAGGAACCAGCACAGATCCAATTAGATATTCACTACTGAATGTTTTGTGTGACTGTGCAGTAAATAAGAGCACAATACATTACTTATAGGATGGATCACTTCATCCAAGTTATTTATTGTTGCATTACAATAAATAGAATGAACGGTAGAATGAAGTATGGTTGCATTATTCACCACATATGTATTATTTTATATATTAGCCTCGTTGATGGACAAACGTGTGTCAGTTCAAATTTACTGTGTCAAACTGGGGCATCTCAACAGAAAATTCCCAGGCTGCTTTATTTTAGTATGCCCCTGTGGCTGTGACATAAGTGTAAGAATCCATTCTTGGCTGTGCAGTTACTGAAAAATAATTCAACCAATTTGAAATCTAATTTTGTTTTGTTTTTTGACATGAACAGTCAACTAGACAACAAGCTTGCCATTTGAGTGGTTTAATTTGTGGGAAACTGTTGCTAGGCAACAGACAAAAATGGCTACTGTCTTGATCTATTTTGAAAAACAGCGGATGATTTGATCTTTGTGTATTTCAACATCAAGCTGAGGAACAAGAAAGAGTTGACGACAGAGCAGACCAACATCAGAGGGCTCCATCATTAAAGACGTTGGGGCAACTGGCAAGCACAAAGCTATTATAACATTTCAACCCATGATGTAGTCAACATTGACTCAATCACATGGACTCTTCTCATGAACACAGTAAACACCAACCCATCTAAAGGCACCATATTGCACATGGGGAAATGCCCCCTTTGGATTCTTAGATTCTGTCTCATCTCTTTCACGATGCATTTTTTATAATCGTTCTCTTTCAAAATGTTCTTTCTGTTCACTCAGTGAGTGCAGTAAAAAAATCAATTGTGAAACTTAAAATAAAAAACAAAAACAAAAAAAAACTAATCAACATGATAAGTATACGTACCAACTTGAATGGAACATATGAGCATGTGTTCCTGCTTCCTGTTTTAAATCCCCTTCCAGTCAAAGCTCAGTATTTCTTCTTGTTCCTACAGTGTGATGTTTGATCTTCACTGTGCAGAATGATGTATGTGCAGAGTTTGACACTAGAAGGATGTTTTCACATTCATCTGCTGAAAGTGGAAAGTTTCTCTGGCTTCACTGAAATCTGATTTAAGGGGTGGTGGCCTACCAGCCACGGATTAGTTGAACATTCACAAATAATTTTGGAAGTCCTGGTCCCAGTTGCAACTGGTGTACAGTGTGATGGTGAAAACCCTTGAAAAGCCACCAGTGCCACCCATCGCACTTGAGAATGGGACATTAACAGTTGAAGTGAGGGAGACATTCTTGTGACCAGCTGGAAGAACTTTAGAAATTAACCCAAATTTAAAATTGTCATAGATTCTGGGAATATCTAATGAGGGTGAGAAGAAGTAGAAGTAGACTTTTTAAGGATTTTATGGTGGGAAATCTATTATTCTTTTGGGGTAAAGAACAGTATCTAGTTAGAGTAGATTAATTTATGTTTTAGATAGATGTCTGGGGGGATTCTTTAAGGACCATTTACTTTCCTCCAACACTGACGTTCTTTTTGTTGTTGTTCATTTGGGTACCATTAATGTTACAAGTGGAGACAGGAATTGGCAGTGTGTCCGTAGTGTGGTCCGCTCCTAATCTCATGGCGCAGCGACGTTTCACTCACTGAGATCCACCGTTGGATGCCAGGCGCAGCTTGGTCACGCGCCAGAGATGCCACTCGCATGCTTATTAAAAACTTCCTTTTAAAGAAGGCAGAACCCCGGACATACCGCCGGGCTTCTACAGGTCTTCTGCCTTGCATTGGGAGTTTGAGGGAGAGGAGAGAGAAGAGAGACTGTTTTAGAGATTTAAGTTTATAACTTTTTGGTTCCAAACGGGTCTTGTGTTTTGAAGATGGACAATCGTCCTTGTTTGAGGGAAACAAATTATGAAACCCACACCCTCAGTTGAGTATGTGACAAACTTGAAACACTATTGAAAAGTTAGAATCTAGGATTTATTTTACGTCTCAGAATGTTTCAAGAGAAATTCAGAATTCTCTGAATGCTTAAATAAAATGTGTAAATACTTTGATTGTCTTTAGCAATCAAAGGGGATGAGGGACGATGGCGTTCAAATTTCCACTTTTGGTGAAGAGAAAATTATAGAGGCAGGCATGCAATAAAAAACAGTGAAGAGGACATTGGAGTTCGTTCCGCTTCATGAGAACAGCCATACCTGTTTGCGAGAAGATGATTTACATCGTTAGCAGAGGTTTCATGCAACAGGTGCGCCGTCGTCTCGTGAGCCAGTTCTCTCAAGAGCCAAAACAGAGGCACAAAATTGATCGTTTGCGGTTCTCTCTCTCTTCTCTCTCTTCTCTTCTCTCTGCCTGTCTCTGTGTTTGGTGTGTGTGTGTTGCAAGCATTGCTGGGGAATGAAATCAGATGGTCACATGGGCTGATCATCTTTCTTTCCTTGGCCGACATGAACAGATGAGGCATGCAGAGGCTGGGAGAGGCGCAGAGACAAAAGCTTGTTAGTTTTGTGGTTGGCCTGGATGAATAATGTTTCCTTAACAAAACACATAACCCAAGTTATCCACTGACTGTATGCCTGGTTTATATGTGTGAGCGGAGAGTATTAGCCTAATGTCCGTGCTGTCGAGCGTTACCAGAATATAAAGGCATGTAGTACGGTGATAGATAAACCATCCTTTCCTTAAAAAAAACTATTAATAGTACGGTAAATTCCTTTATTTTATTTTTTAGTACTAGATATATTCTTTTCGGTGCCTCCACCTTGCCTTTTTTGATACCTTTCAAGGAACTACATGCGATTCCGTGCAGTTTAGTTTCAACTTGAATCAATAGAGCCTGGGGGTAATTCTACTCCTGTTTAGGGCGTGCCGATGGCGTGTGGTGTACCAGGCTTTTGCAAAAGTGGTACCTTAAGGCACTCTGGGAACCTTGTTACCTGGTAAGAGGACCTGGTACTTGTATAGCGCCTTTCTAGTTCTTCCGACCACTCAAGCGCTTTTACACTACGTGCCACATTCACCCTTTCACACACTCAGTCACTCAGTGAAGCCATCGAACAGAAACTAACTCATTCATACACAGTTGACACACCAATTGCTGGTGCCATCGGGAGGTTCAGTATCTTGCTCAAGGATACTTCGACACGTGGCAGGAGGAGCCGGGGATCGAACCAACAACCTTCCGATTGGGGGACGACCTGCTCTGCCTCTGAGCCACAGCCGCCCCGGCAACCAGAGGGCATACAGTGGGCATACAGTGAAGTGGTGAGTAAGTGTGTGTGTGTGATGTCCTGTGCTATGGTATTTGCAATGTGTACAATGGCCTTACACTTGGGTTCTGAGAGGTTGGGTGTGGAGAGACCTGTAATCTTGGCAGTGTGTGAGTTTGACCTGGTTTGTGACAGAGAGTGTGTTGAAGTAACCGGTGGAGCAGTAGAGCAGGATGGGTTCAACAATACTTTGGTACAACAGTAGACAGAACAACACAGAGTCCTTTGAATTTTTGGATGGCTGATGGCTTTTTGATGGCTCCTTTTTTTTGTCATTTGCAGTGCCTGAATTAGACCAAAAACCCAAAGTACCCTAATTCAGCACAACCCTAATCCTAAATACAATCTAATCCTAATCCTAATTATTTTGGCATTTTCAGTGCTGTTTTCTTAGCGTTAAACTAGCTGTGTGTTTACACACGAGACACAATTAGGCAGGCATGTCTAAAAACTGAACTTCCTAGGGGGGGTTGGGGCATGCATGAAGGCATCAAAGGTATTGGTGACCTTGGTGGTGGAATACGCCTATGCTTAACAGAGATTGCGATACTAAGGATACTCGTGGACAAAAATCTGAATTGCCAATATCTATGAGAAGAGCAAGAATGGCAGTGTTGTTAGTGTATTTGAGGGAAGTGGTAGTTGGTGAGGGGATGGTATTACTTTATACTGAACTATACAAACATTACATTAGTTCCTACACTGTCATAGAACATTGGCACATAAATCGCTGCTGTAGAATGATCCAATATTAAGGTTTTTCAGAAGACACTAGGCTGCACGACCCCAGAAAAGCTTTTGCCATCTCTGGCTGCAGCCCCAAACCCAATCAGGAAGCAGCCTAATAAACACAGTAACTTTTCAGAAGGTGCCAATCCCTCATTCCTTTCACTGTATGCCAATACACACAGCACCTTTCAATATGTATCTACACACGCACACTCACACACAACACCACCTTTTTTCAGGGGATCCCAAATGGCCTGGGTCTTTAGCGTGCCAGGCAGGGATAATTTCATCCCCACAACTATTGTGTGGGTAAGAGAGGGAAGAGCTTTCCATATGTCTCTGCCTGGGCCAATCTCATCTTCAGCTCTGAACAGCCTCTCCCCTCTGTCTCTGGCCGGCTGCTCCAGTCGGGGAGTTGAAGGATGAGATTGAAGAGCCCAAGCATTTCCATATAGTGAGAAAACCATCTGCTCATAGTCCATTATTATCTGTCACAACAGTTATTTGACTGCTTTCGTCTGATTCACTCCTGGGGTCGTGGTGCATGTAATAAGAACAAGGCATTGCAGATTGGTTTTACATTGCAAATGCAATCATTTCTTTGAGGGAAAACATCTGTCCCTCTACCCCTCACACCCACACACCTCTTCCCCATTTCCATTCCCATTCCCAATGCCACACTGTCATTTTTACTAACCCCTCTCAGTGACCTTCCTCCTCCTCTCAGTCCTATCTGTATCAAACAAATTTCACACTAGATATTAATAATTTGATTCTGTGGGTTGTTCACACTGGAAAATTATCAAATGAAGTAGACTTCATAATGGCCAAATGCAAGACAAAGAGAAAGTTCCGGAAAAAAAAATGTACAGAGGTACTTGAGCTTGTTTTATCTGTATGTCTATTTCCCGGAGTCATATTCTTTGTATGTGTACACATACCTGGCCAATAAAAAATATTCAGATTTCAGATTTTCTGCAATGATTAGTTGATTGAATTGATTTGTTGTCAACTGCTAAATGAATCGCTAACTATTTTAAGAACTGATTAATCATTTAAATCATTTAAAAAAGAAATGTCTAAATTCTGTGTATATGATCTTGATTCTTCAGTCCTCCCCCTAAACTGAATATCTTTTGGTTGTGGACAAAACAAGACATTCTAATGTCACCTTGGGCTTTGGGAAATTTTAGGGACCGAATGACTAATTGATTAAAGCTGCAGTAGGTAACTTTTATAAAAAAATGACTTTATGTCATATTTGCTGAAATTTTCACTGTGTCTTGACAGTAGTACATGAGACAGATAATCTGTAAACACATCTTTTTCCTCTGGCTAATTCTAGTGTTCCTAATGGCATTTGCAAGAATCCACCAGGCCATAACAAAAACAACCAATCAGAACCAATAAATATATAAATTTAGGGATTTCGAACACTTATTTACTAACATGAATTTGGAACATAAACTAGACACTAACACCCCGAATGTCACAATTTTGGTCATGATTGCAAAGGAAAGGAAAATCAATTGGCATTTTCAAATGTTAGCACCAGGCAGGGTGAGAAGTGACACTGTTTCATAATCAGCCCTTTGCAATGAAAATATGAGAATCTACACTGATTGCCAATGTGAGCTATAATTTGGCTAATCCTTTGATAGTGTTTTTCCACCAAATTAGCTCTGGGTCTTGAATCGGTTCCGTCTGGAACCACTAAAATTAAGGATGCATCATCAACAATCATCAACTTTACAGGTTCCAAACCGATTAATATTTGGTCCAATTGCTGCAAACAGTTGAAAACTAAGTGTGCAAACCCGAACAGAGCAAGCTAACTGTTGGTGGAAAAGACCTATGAGAAACACCAACAATGGTCTAAAGTATTTTCAATCCTTTTGATTAATTTTTGTCTTTTTTAGTATCACACTGTAAAATATTAATCAGTTTATTTTCCTGTATTCCTGAGGACCAGTTTGACACTATAGCATTTGTTGTCATCCATTGTCTATGTAAATGGTAAATGGTAAATGGACCTGTACTTGTATAGCGCCTTTCTAGTATTCGGACCACTCAAAGCGCTTACTTACTTACGTACACTACATCACTACATGCCACATTCACCCTTTCACACACATCGAACAGAAACGCATTCATACACATACACACACTGATGCACAGCATCGGGAACAATTTGTGGTTCAGTATCTCAAGGACATTCGACGTGTGGCAGGAAAAGCCGGGGATCGAACCAACAATCTTCCAATTAGTGGACAACTCATTTTGCCTCTGAGCCACAGCCACCCAACCAAAGCTGTCTTTCTCTAGCTCACACATTTTATCTGCATTTGACTGCAGTAAGTGATTTACAAATAGCTTAAAACCCTCCACACCAGGAAGCTTAGCTAGCAGGCTAAAAACAAATCAGGCTAGGTAGCGGCAATTGAAGAGTCAGTTATTGGGTCCAGACTAATACAGGTATTGTATTCTACAGCCCCATCATTGAGTCCATCCTCACCT
>NW_023339740.1:1443714-1456132 GCF_004916995.1 Morone saxatilis | reverse complement strand
AAAACCTCTCGCCACAAAAACAGTTTCTTTCTGTCTGCAGCTGGCCTCATTAACAAGGCCCGGAACCCCCTCTGACACTGACTCTTATACCCACCCTATATATATGCATTACATTAATGCACTCCCGTCTTCTGTACAGTCTTCTTATCTTTCTTATCTTGATTTATTTTTATTTTTAGAAGTACTTTATTCTTGTGTGATTTTTGTGTGATTTGTATATTTCTGTGTGATTGTATATTTTAAGCACCACCATTGCACCAAGACAAATTCCTTGTATGTGTAAAAACCTATGTGGCAATAAATCTGATTCTGATTCTGATTCTGATTCTAAAACCTTATACTGGTTTAGAGCCCCATGTTCTAAAATGTGTATCATAAAATTCTGGCTTAAAACTAGATAAAATGTTGATTTATGACACCTGTACATCAGACAGGCACACTGTCCAAATGTCGGAGTCCAACTTTAATCTTGTTTAATTTGAAGTCATGCAATACATAAACCATAATACATACTAAAATAGTTCCAACCCATTATACAACAGGTTCTCTGAATGTAGGACCTATATGAAATAATGTTTTTTTCACAGAGGTATTAGTCCAATACTCTGTTTACTCTCACACTTTATGACTGTTTCTAAAAAGTGCTATATGAAGAAAGTTATTACTAAAGGCCCCCCAAGGAACTTTCATCGCATCCTTATTTTATTGATTTCAAGGGGAATCCAACCTGGTGGCAGGCAGCAAAATAACTTTTAATAGACATCACTGATGGCCATTTTTGTTTCTACAGCTATTGTTACAGGCTGAGTACTCTCTACTCTACCATTGACCTTAATGCGTAAAATAGGTGCTCCTTTAAGAAATACTGTTACAATATGAGTGACAACTTGTGGTAAATGTGTCATAACCTTGTGTGTCGCTGGAACAAAACTGAAGTAACACTCTAAAGCCTGTCTTTGCTTTGAGAAGCTCTGTCACTACAATAAATAATACAGAGTAAATAGAATGGCAAAACCACAAATTCATACACACTTTCTCACTTCCTCTCTTTCTCACTGTGTCTGTCACACACACTCCCGGTATAACAAGCTGTGATAAAGGCAGTAGGCCCTCAAATGAATCAAAATGCCCTTTCCCTTGGCAGCTCCAAATCCTGGACGGCCAAAACAAAGATCCATCACTGCTGCTGCAACTATTGGCTCTTTCTGCCCGATTACAGCTGGCCTAAAATGGCCCCCATCACCCAATCATGCCCTGGAAAATGACACACAGCCACAGACATGGGCATTCATCTACAGACAATAAATATCAAAGGGCTTTGGTAAAGTCATGAGTATTGTATATGTCCATGATTTGTGTGTTTTACGTGTATGGGAGTTAAAAGAGCAAAGGAAAATATAAGGTACATTCTCTGCCTTTACAGCAAACTTTAATTACACCTTTCTTTTTAAATGTTATCTTTTTCTTTCTTTAACTAGTATGTATTAAATCACACAGTGGATTGGGCTCAGAGCTTATGAGTTACTTTTCATTAAATATTAAAGCCTTTATTATGAGGCTTTCAGTCACGCTGAGACAGTGAGAAAGAAATAAGTTTTATTTTGTGCTTAATAGAATTTACTTGGTAGTCAGTACCACTGGTGCAATATTGCCTGGATGTCAGCGATGGAGGAGTTTAGAGGCTTTGTTTTCACATGCACAAAAGCTACCATAACCCCACACCTCCGGCTGAGAACTCTGTTAGCCCTGTAAGCATGTAATAAAACCATATAATTAAGAGCTGTGGTGGTGTGTGATATTGAGCACGTTCTGTGTGTATTTGTGATTGGGTGTGTTGCTGGTGTTAAAAACAGAAAACCATAATACATACTAAAATAGTATGTATACTCAATAGTAGCTTGAGTGAAAGAGATAAAGGAGTCAATGAAATTTCTGGATTTTGGTTTTGGCCGGTTTCTCTGATCCCTCTGACTATATATACACAACAGCTGGTAACTTTCAACATTTTAGTTTTAATCTGTATTATTTTTTGCATGATGTCCGATTGGGTATGGTTTAAAGGGCTAAACCAAAGTTGTTGAAATGAACTGGATCACAAGATTTTGACTATGGCAACAGTTGCACATTCAGATGCTGCAGCTGGTAGACTACCTCCTTCAAACTTTTTGTTTTTGTTTGTTTTTGGCTTTATTGCTGAAACACATAACAAAAATACCCAACAGTCATCGGAAAAGGAAGCATGGGGTTTGGATTAAAGAACAGGGGACCTTAAGAAATTCAATGTCATCTCCAAGAGGACAGGAAGAGAGCTAGATAGGTGCCATGCTGGCCCAGCTTGGGCTTAAGGCTGCTCGTGGTTAATATCTGGCCAGGACGAAATGGGACTCAGGCTGGCCAAACAATGGGAAATCAGAGACTGGCCCACATCTTTACAAAGACCTGTTCCGTCAACATCCCAGATCCTCGATGGGCGGATTGTGTTCCAAGCTGAAAATGATGTTTGGTGCTTGGTTTCTTTATATGTGAAGATGAAACCGTAGTATTATCACTATCGGCCATGTGGCATAGTTAATGTATTTTATATAGCCTGTATATATAGACTGTATTAATATAGACTGACAGTTGGGTTGAATGTGCACCTGCCTTTGCCAGCTGTTCACAGATAACACTGACTGACACTGTGTGTGACCCTCCAAAGGCTCAGAAGGCTGGATTTCACCCCTCATCATGAATAAACTGAACTTTTAAATCAGCGACTGTGACTCTTTAATTCAATCGGACAGACATCAGATCTTCTCAGATAAAACGTTCCCTGTCTTCAGAGAAAAAAAAACAAAACAAAGAGGGGAGAATAATGTATTTCACCTCTTCAGTGGTGAGACTTCTTCCAGGCCCTGGGCTCTTTAATGTCCCCTCTTCAGCTGGCTTTTATTCCCAGTTCTTTACTGCTGTCCCCTCCCTGCTGATGCACACTGGCCTCCAACAGGTCCTCAGCCACCTCATCCACACACACTCTCTCTCTCTGGAGAAGTAAATAGGTTAGCATATTAACTTGCAGTGAGGGCTCATGGTGTGAAGTTTCTATATGTGGAGTGGTGGAGAGATGGCTTCTTATATTAGTGTCACCCTGAGGGTTTTTCTTTCTTTCCTCTTCCAGTTGGCAGGATAAACATAAAAGCTCAGTGTAAAGATGTCTTGAGCCGTGGAACAGCAGATGAATAACTTCTTCATGATTTCTATTTAAATACATCATCCACTGAAATAGTATTGTTTTAATGCAAAATCCAAAAAGAGAGAAGGTAAATGGAAAAACTTTATATTAAGCTTCTAAGAGAAAACACAAATATATGCTTGTTTCTTTTCTTTCTTTTTCATCAAATGTTCTTACTTGAGGAGGTGATGACTGATCTTTAAGTCTGTTTTTTGCCTTTATTATGTTTTCCTTTGTACATGTTAGGGTCCACCGGCATTGATGCTCTGCACTAGTCGTATATTTTATGTATTGTCAAATTCAAATTACAACAACCTAAACTCTGCCTCATTTCAATTTCAATTGCACACATCTCTGATTTGTTCAGTTCCTTAAATAGGTTTTGATTTTCCCCCTATGAGAGACAAAATTGGCACAAAACATCTTTGGCAGGATAAAGAATGTGCACTTCATCTTCCTCTAGATAACATATAGTTACATACGTCAAAGAATTTGTTAAAAACAAAGGCCAGTTTGATGACAGCAGTACCAAGGTGATTTTAGTTTCCTAATGGACTTGTTGCTGTAAGGAGCTAACTGCTGCTGACAGCAATGTTGAATGCCAATAGCTAGTTAGCTCACACAGCAAACATTACGTGACTTAATCACTGGGTGCCAGGAGCAAAACTAGGCAAAAAATAAAAGAAAATGGCTACTGTGACTAGCTTCCTGTTTTAACAGAAAATACATAAATATGCGATGCAAAAAGCACTCTTATTTCCATTTCATGTGGATTGGTCATTTAAACAATGACAAAATTCTGAGGTTTGTAATACAACAGATGCGTCACCACACCCATCAATGTGGACCTGATTACACTATACCTATGTTAGTTTTTACTCAAAATGCTGGATGTAAGAAAACCTCCTGCAAAGCATAGACCGTTGTTCATGTGTTAAAGCCAGCATGGACTCCATGGAGCAGAGGCAGTAAAGGGTCAGGTGAAGAGAAAAGTGTGCTGTCTGCCAATGAGATGAAGTTAGGCTCGGGCAAACTCAGCCGGCAGCCACCAGTCAATGCTGACAGGCAGCACGGAGAGAATGGGAGAAGAATAAGTGCTCCCCATCATGTTCTTTTTAGAAGAACAAAGCCTTGCGCACATCGGGAGTCTGCCTCAAGCTCAAAAATGTCTACTCACTTGAACACTCACAACCTAAAACATACATCATTCCTGGCATAACAAAAACAACAGGGGTGGGAAGGGAGTGAGGAGGAAGAAATCTGAATTTAATTTCAATACGATCTATTGAGATTTGACAGGCATTGTGTCGATGTGCAAGACTGTTTTCTGAATCAGAGAGTCATTGTCTGAGAAGATTTCTTCGCCTGTGGTTGAATAGTCTTTAGAACTGATTGGCAATGATTAGCCAAAAAGAGCCACTCTGTGAGAATATGAAGGGCATGACAGCTGCGGGAACTTCTATTGAGAAGAAATTACACCTTTATTTGAGGAGAGCACAATTCAGAAAATGTCCCAACCACATCCACAGCAGATAACAAACAACATGAGGAAGACTAGCTGACCACCAGCAGCCACTAGTAGCAAGTCCCACTTCAGAAGACAACATGAATGTAAAATAAAATTGCACCTATACAATCAATCAGGCTAAACTGACACTTCTGCACCCACAATATGACCTGTGGGAGGAGGCAAAGCTGTTTAGGGCCCAAGTGCCTACAGTCATATATGTGATCTATGATATAGGGAGAATCTTTACCTTAACACAAGGGCAAGCAAGCATGGTGTTATGTGTGCCCATTATAAATATATGTTGGAGGGAATATTATTCAGGGGCTCCGCTACGTTCATGATTTATGATTGAAATATCACCCTGCCTGAAATGCAGACAATAGTGGAGGATAAATAATCCTATTAAGAGGAGATGCAGTGCTTGAAATTATGCACACGCTACTCCACATTCACCCCATAAAACTGACATGAAGACCTGTAATTTTTGATAAATCTACAGTGTGCACAAAAGTAAAGTCGGCATAGAGAAGAGGTCTGGCAGTAGTGAGAGCAGCTGGTTACAAAGTACAATGTGAAACTGTTATCTGCATTTAATGCAGGGAATTAAAGATATTTAAAAATTCCATAAGATATCTCATATTAATATTACATTGACAGGATGCAGTGGTCTAACACAGGGTTCTGTCTTCTTGTCATTTTGTCAAACTTTGCATGTGAAACATTTAATCATGCAAATGCACTGCTGTGTTTGGACCTGCCACAGTATATTCTGGGTCTGAACCATCGTCATATAAAAGATGACGTCATGTCTCCACTTCCTCCCACTGTAAAAAACGAATTAAGCCAAAAATATCCCTAATATGGCTGCAAACATTTTGCGCTGGTGATGTTTGTTGCAACCTGCAGTTTAGGGATCAGAATTTAATATTTTTATCTGGTGATATACTGTATATCCATGTTAAGATTTATTTTCTCAGATTTTAAAAGATTTGTCCCGTAAGGAATCATAGCATCTGTCGTTCACAAAGCAACAGCAACTCCATTCTCATTTACACCCTGGTTACATGACTACAGTAATTTGATTCTCTCTGGTCACATCACTCCTGTTGCAGCTTCACTGGCTCTCGGTAAATACCAGAATAATTTCAAGATTCTGCTTCTTACCTTTAAGGCCCTTCATAGCCTAGCCCCTTTGTATCTTTCTGAACTCCTTCATTATTCTACACACCTTACTACTCAGATCCTCTTCTGCTATCCAGCTCACCACACCAGCTTTCTGCTTCACTACTATGAGGTCTACAGACTTCAGCTGTTCTGCCCCCTGCCTTTGGAATTCTCTCCTGCAAGACGTCTGCGTTATTGACTCTCTCCCTACTTAAAAACCTGTTTTAAAACTCACCTCATTAAACTGGCATATTCCCATATACACCGATCACCTGGCCACCCTGGTGGTCATAATGTTATGCAGGCCTATACGCAACGAACTGCAAATCACTGTGTTCGGAAACCTTTCTATCAGATCCAGCATCAACTTTTTTAGCAATTTTGAGCTGCAGTAGCTCGTCTGTTGGATCAGACCATACAGGTAAGCCTTCACTCCCCACTTGCATTAATTTGGCCACCCATGGCCCTTTCACCAGTTTTCACCACTTTACCCGTTTTCCTTCCTTGGAGCACTTTTGATAGGGACTGACCACTGCAGACCGGGAACACCCAGCAGTTTTGGAGAAGTTTTGATCATAGTAGTCATAGTCATAATCACAATGTAGACATTGTCAAAGCAGCTCAAATCCTTATGCTGGCCATTTTTTTCTGCTTCTAACCCATCAGCTTTGAGGACAAATGAGGACACTTGCTGCTTAATATATCAGTAGTCATAATGTTATGGCTGATCGATGTTAACCTAATTACTGTATTTACATATTATTGTATATTACTGCTTCCTTTTAAAATGTGCCTGTAAGGTGTCCTTGACTGTTTTGAAAGCTGCCTATAAATAAATATATATCATTTATATGCATTGACACTTTTGATTTAAACAATTCAACAGCAATGTGTCTTTCCATTCGTCCGTTTTTTTTTTTTTTTTGCTTTTTATGAAGATTTAGCAAGTGTGCAGAGTAGAATCAACGGCTTTGTACATGACAATACTCCATCCACAACAAACGGTCAAACTTTAAACTGGGGTGGGCTAAGCCTGAAGTGTGCATTTTCTCACGCTACCAAAGCTGGCTTGCACTGTTAAAAATAGAATTCCCTGTCTCCTGTCAATAGCTACCACAGCCCTCATTCAATACCTAGTGTCTTGGGCAAAGCCTGCCTTCACAATAATTACTTAACTGTCAGCTAGGATTAGACAGTATTAAGCCACCCTGAGCCAATCCACAACCCAAAGAAAAAAGCCAGGGAGATACGCTGTGACATCTCAGCATTGGGCCTACATTGTCTGGATGGAGGTAGCAGAGAAAGGAAGAGAAAAACCTGCAAGGAATCATCTGAGATAACAAATATAACTCTCTTCTCCAAATCCCCATCTCGACAGGATCACAGTATGGCTTTGTGCAAACCAAAGATGTGTGTAAGAGCTTTAATAATACACTTCTCTATAGGTTAGGGGCGGCTGTGGCTCAGAGAAAGAGCGGGTCGTCCACTAATTGGTGGACGACCATTTCTGTGCATTAAATCAAGCACAGAAATGGTAAAGAGAATCTGGTCAATTTTCAAACTAAAATACCCTGTGCAGACTCATCTGTGTGTAAAGTGTAAATGCAGCCAAGAAAGATATAAGATATGCTTTAGGTCAGAGGCTTGAAGATAGTTGATTGTTGAGTCTCACTCCCATTCCCTATCTATCTTCGGTCTGATTGGTTGTTTTCGCCCAGGCCTGGTGGATTCTTGCAAATGCCATTAGGAGCGCTTGAACAGGCCAGGGATATTTTCACAGATTATCAATCGCACGTACTACTGCCAAGAATATATATTTTAATAAAAAATACCTACTGCAGCTTTAACTGTAGTTGAGCTAATGTTGATGACCTGTACATTTTATGCATTATTATGCGTTATATATTGTATTGAAATGGGTAGAGGACCATACCGTCCCATTGCATAACTCAGTACCTGTATACAGTATACAAGCGTCAGATATACTTTAAAATACTCATGACTGAGCTCATTATTGTGACATAGTAAAGTACAATTCATGAGTTATATGCTATAATGAGTTGAAGTGGAAGTGTTTCAAGTTCCCACATACTTGCAATACATTAACATCTATGAGTTTTTAATGTGATTATAACTTCCTCCACATATCACGTCGATCAGCATCAGTGCCTACAGCAATGGCACACATTTTGCAAAGGAAATACTCTCAGGGTGTGAGTGATTGTCTTTCATTGTTTTTGTTACAGAGGAATGCTTGAGTTGAGTAATGCATCATACTTTCAGATTAGATATTTATTTGAATCTCTGCTCACACAACAAAGTGGAATGACCTTTGGAGTGAGAATTTTCCAAGCGTGCCATATAACTAACCATGATGTAGATTTAACTCTTAGTAAAAAAAAAAAACATGTTTGGCCATTTCTGTCACCTGCCAGAAATCAAGTAAATTACAGAGAGGGAAAATCAAATAAGCTTATGAGAGGCAAATTCATTCATTGCTTTTTCATGGTATACAGCCAGGCTGGGGAAAAACACACATGAATAAATAAATAAACCGAAAAATTTGTGGTCATTTTAAAGTAGTCAGTCACTGTGAACCTACTACAATCTCAAGTCAGAGCAAATCAAAGTACCTTCCATTTTCCTTTCAGAATCGTCCTCAAAAGTACATTGATTATGTCAGATCAGTTTAAACTCAAGGACTCCAACGTACCAAAATTGGATCTAAAAAAGAAAATGCCTTAGATGGTAATTGGCAGCTTTGTCTCAGGCAATCAATTCTATCAATGTTGAACAGGCCTCTGAATCTGATATGATTAAACAAAGGAGTCAAGGGTGGGGATGGTATGAGGGAATGGGGCAGAAATCAATATTTGTGGTAAATGCTTCCAAGAAGGGCACTGAGCTTTTAGATAAGGACATCACACCACTCGCCTCTCACCTCTTTGTCTTTCTTTTGCTTTTCTATCTGTCAGCCTTTATGTGAGATGTACAGGGACCGTCGGCCAGTGGAACAGCTGCTTTTCCGGATCACAAGGTTAAAGCAGTCAGAAAGCCTGGGACCTCAGAGACAGCGACTTGTCAAAGCAATAAGCCTTGTCAGGGAACAGCAAAACCCACAATGCTCCTCACACACCCATGTCTGTGCTATAAGCTCCAGCCTTGGTGACCGTCAAAGACCAAGGAACATTTTCTTTGGCTAGGAGGAGAAATATAATAGTTCTATGAGAGGACAAGCAGGTAGGTATGAATACAACATTATGTTTTAACTTCAACCTGCAGCTTTAGATAAATAGTTCAAAGCCTGAAGTAAAACTGAGCTCTGACTGCTTTATTCCATCTGCCATGGCCAGGTTGCTTCCAGCTGCAACATGGTCGTCAGAGTTAATTGTGGCCATTTATTCACAATGCGTGTGAACACCAGATGTGCTGCAGTGTGTTTTAGAAGAGTCCTAGAAGCAGCTCTCCGCTCTGCTTAGTCTATTTTTGATGGAATTTGCATCATGCACGGAGCAGATCAAGCTGGGCAGGACACAGGAATGGCATAGAGCACCTAGTAAAGTTTCAAAAGAGACCCGTAAAAAGAGACAAAAAAGATACAATTTCACTACGTCCTACTTATCCACAAAAGTAAAGCACAAAAGTCAAGAAAAAGCGCATCAGCAAAATCTAAGAAAGTCAACAAAATTGTTAAAACCATAGGTGTTGCTACTAAAATTATTACTGAAAAAAAATCACGTACAAGTAGATCCGTCATTCAGTGCCCACACATTGGAATTCAACATAGACTAATTAGGCTGTCACTGTCCAGAGATCAGTGGGGAAGCTTTGCTCTCATTATGTCACGTCACTAATGTGAACACACCTTTCCAGTGGTTTTTTTTTTAGTGTAAAATTAGTAAACTGAATCAGTTAAATTGGGAAATTATTATATTATAATTGGCATATTGTGCTGCTTTGAAAATGTCAATGGTGAGTTTAAATATATTTTAATAACAGGGTCGAAAAGGAAACGGCTGACTTTTGTTGCGTTTTGTGTGGTCTTAGCTGTATTGTCATAATAATTTAGCTTGCCCATATCTGATGCTCTAGCCGTCCGCCTATGGGCCAAACTTCTGGGCCGCTTCTGAAATGCTCCCTGTGGCCTATAAATATATACAACAAACTCCTGTCATTGATGAAATGAGACATTGTGAATTTTTGATTTCTGTATTACAAGTATGCATTTCATACATAAGAACGGTTTGATTTGATTCTCTGATCGATCAGTAAAGGCCAATTGATATCTCATGGTTCAACATGGTGGACTAAAAGAATTCATTCTACGGTATTAGAAACACAATGATTCTTATTTTCAGCTGATTATACATTCATGAAAACATACCATACCAAGAATCGCTGCTATCGAGGGTTCTCCCAGCATACAGACCAACCACAGAGATTAATGAACAAGACGACTTTATTGTTTTGGCCGCCGCGCACACACAACCAAGTGTATTTATCTCACAATACCAAACAGTTCCATTGACAAAACCATTTGTTAATGGATGTGAGTGACAGTGAAGCAGGGCTGGTAAGATCAAGCTTTGTGAAGTGATGCAGCCCTGTTTGACATGCCTCTAAGGACAGCCTGAAGGCATTTTAGCAGCAACTGTTTGTTGCTGAGAAACACCAGCATTTGTGGGTTTATTATTGCCCTCCCCCTCTGATCTGTAGCAGTACTAAAAAATAGTCGTAATGTGTTTCCTGTTTGATAACACACTTGAAGCCATCATTTGATCTGGAAATGGCAGTTGTGAAGGTTGACAAAATGGCTCCTGGTGTTTTGATTTTGCCCCCATCTGATGTCTGGTCTACAATGACTGTTGGAAGAGAGCAGGGACGTAGAGGAAAAATGCTGAGGTGGCAATCTATAAATCTCCTTCAGTATGAAAGATGAGTAATTTTGGTTAGCTCTCAAAAGCTGCAGAGGAGATCCTTGTGGTAGCTGTGAGGTGATCTGCTCCAGCCAACATGTGTCAGGAAATCAGCTTCCTTTTTTAAAGGTAAGGTCGGCAATCCTGTTCAGAAGCACGTTATAGTCTATACCTGGGGTGAAAATAGGTCCCATCATGTTGTACAGGAAAATCAATTCAGTTATAGTCTTCAGAAAAAAGAACGGAAAAAATCAGAGCTCTCTTGTCAGCTGCAGGACTGAGAAAACTATCGACAATCCGTGCCCTTCGGCTGCGAAGAGCAAAAAAACCAATCAACTGCCATTCATGTCTAGTTCTGCACCCCCGGCCCCCTCTGGTCCCTGGCTGCTGAGCCGCGCACATTGTATGCTGTATAGCCGGAAACAGAACACACTTCTCTGGCAGAACACGCCAGAGTTCCAGAACCCACTGAGGATTAATCATGCTAAATACTGGCAATATGGCGGAAAAGTATCCACAGATTAACTTAGTAACGACAGCCCCGGAAAAAAAAGGCAAATAAAAAAAAGCCGAACTGAAACAACTCTTCCCCCTGCCACGTTTCCTGGCGCATTCTCTTTCAGCTCTCTTCCATGTTACATTCCCAGCTTATTACTTTAAACAATTGAGATTTTTCAATTATTGTTCCTTATTACTCTGGAACCTACAAAGGCCATTCAGGGTCGTCCGAAAAAAACATCTATGTAAACCAAAAAATGCTGGAGGCCTTTTGCCCTTTACCGAATTTTAAAATTGTATTCACTGGGGCGGCTTATCTGTCTGATACTTGCTTGGTGGGGCAGGAAAGGTCCCCCTTCCTCTTCTTATTCCTGCCCTGCCGCTGGGCTATGGACTTTAGAACGATTGCTTTGTAACAAGACCTTTCATTGCTTAGCTTGCTCAACAGCTCCCACCAAAGTTAGTTGAATCAATTATCAAGTAACAGCTTTGCTAATCACATGGCACTATGCGCACATGGGACCAGATAAAACTCATGATCAAGGCACCAAGGTATACTGATACTCAATTTTGTGGAAATCACACTTTCATTCCTGTCCCTAAATGAATTCAATTCAATTCAATTCAATTTTATTTGTTATTAGCGCCAATTCAAACAGAAGTTAATCTCAGCGACACTTTTCAAATACAGCAGGTCTAGACGAACTACTTCTTAACATTTTCCAGAGATCCCAAAGTACCACCATGAGCAAGCCCACTTGCCGACGGGGGCAAGGAAAAACGCAGAAACCTCGGGACAGACCCTCTCGGCTCTAGGTGGGGTGGTTCATCTTGCCTTGGACCAGGTTGGGGGAGGGAGGAGGAGAGGACGAGATAGGAGAGAGAGACAGAGAGACAAGACAGAGTACAGCAACAACAGTAGCAACAACTACATTAATAGTAGCATGATCGATGGACGATCATGAAAAAGGACGGTGACGGACGACGGCGCAACGACAGGGGACAGCGGAGCAGCGACAAACAGCACTGCACAACAACAACTAATAATAATCAAAATTAATAATATCAGGTGATATTAGCAATGGAATCTAGCAGGACCATTGGCAGGGGGCTCACCAA
>NW_023339740.1:1438871-1443689 GCF_004916995.1 Morone saxatilis | reverse complement strand
GCAGTGCAATCATCTCTAATGGCCATTATCTTACGCTAAAAGAGAATGTAAGGAAGAGTCTTTCCAAAAATGTAATATTGTTGTTAGAGTTGGCTTCAAATCTTATATTACCGAATTTTCTGTAAAATGTCCTCCTCAGGGTTTTTAGTCACAGTTATACAACGCATATGAAAAGTCTTAAAAGCTTTTTTAAAAGGAGTAGAGCCTTTATGATAGTGCTCATATAACTTCATTAGAAATTGCATCAATTCACCCTTTTGTCCCCCAGTTAACAGAAAATCGGCAGAGTCTGCGCCAAAAGCTTGCTAATTAAAGTCAAGAAGATGGAGGTTTGAAGCTGAGAATGAGAAATGAATAATAGAATGTCGTCCGCGATAACAGTGAAATATTGATGCTCTTGTCCGATAAATTGTGATAGGAGATCATTTTAGACTTTGATCTAATACTGACTGCTAGCGGTTCAATATAATTGAGGAACATGGAAAGGTGGGGAGAGGGGGACACCCTTTCGTACGGGGTTCCACGACTGATTGCAAAAAGGCATGAGATATTTTTGGTTGGTTACTGAAGAGGCGTTTGGGATGTGAATAGATAAGCTCAATCCACTTCATAAAGGAAGGCCCAAAACCAAAATTTCTTCTCTTTCAGTAAGGTATTATTTAGCCGCCAGTTAAATTCTCCCCGTTTAAGATTCAGATTAAGCTTTAAGGAAACAGGGGCATGGTCTGAAATGAGAATATTATAAGTGCAATCCACGACTTGTGATAATAATTTAGAATCCAATATAAAATAATCAATCCTTGAGTAAGATTTATGAATGGCTGAAAAATAGGAAAAATTTAAGGAGCCTCCAAATGTCCACCAGATTATAAAACTGTATCAGATTATTAAGAGCGATACTGCTCCTCGATGTATTAATTTGAGAGTGTTGCCGATTGAATCCAAAAACACAATTAAAGTCTCCACCTAAGATTAAATTTGTGTTAGACATATTGGATATAGTGTTAAAAAGATTCTGAAAGAAAATTGGATCATCAAAATTTGGGCCATATACATTTATCAAAGTCACAGGTACTGAGTTTAGCTCCCCTTTGACTAATAAATGTCTACCTCTATCATCAGAAATGGTTTGCATATGTACAATATGTGTGTATATATATATATATATATATGTGTGTTTTTCTTAATAAGGATTGCCACTCCTCTTGCTTTTGTGCTCTGATTGGAAGACATGTGATGCCCATGAAGGACATAATACTTTAGCGTCAGTTTTTTTAATATGTGTTTCCTGGAGGAAACATATATCGGCTTTTAGTGTATGTATATGAGCATACACTTTTCCTCTTTTTAATGGGCAATTCATCCCCCTTACATTCCAGTTGACTAGATTAACTCCACCCTTACTGTGCTTACTAGGCCCTTCTAACATAAATATTATCTACAATGTAAAATAACTTATCACCTGACCATGGCAAAGAGGATTGTGCAAAAAACGAAAAAAGAGATGTGCTGAAGCAAAGAGAACCCTAAACTGAACATATGAACGCACCCCAGGAGGAAAACAAAAACCACAAGCGGTGTTTCCATACCACAAACTGAAAGTCAAAGCTAAACATTGGCGCCGAGTTAAGGCCCAATTTAGCATATAACTACTTATCTCCCTACCTACAGTGGAGCAATCCACCTATAAATGTTCACGAGATAATAAGGCATTTAACCTCACCCAAATTACAATGCAATTGTCGGTCAAGGTTCAGTCTATATCACGACCCGATCAAATGTCCGTGTCCCAGTCATGAGCCTCTCGACTCAGGAATTTTTCGGCTTCAGCCGGGGTACTGAAGGTGCCCATGTTGTCGTTAATGGTGATCACAAACCTTGCCGGATGCCTAAAGCCACACCGAATTTTCCTGGCTCTGCACTTCTCCTTGATGTGTTGAAAAGCCATCCGCTTCTTCATAGTTGCTGATGTTAGGTCAGGAAAGATGAATACCGGACGCCCATCATACTGTAGGGGTGTCTTCTCCCTCGCAAGCCTTAGTACCAGCTCCTTTACCTGGAAGCGATGCAGCCTGGCGATGATAGCTCTCGGTTTCCCGTCTTCGCTGGCACTGCGTTTCGGTGGGCACGGTCCACATCCACGGGATGATCAAAGTGCTCCTCTCCAAATAGCTCCGGTAGCAACTTGGTGACAAACTCCGTTGGCCTGCCGTTCTCGGCTTTCTCTTTTATTCCGATTATACAGATGTTTTGCCTGCGAGAGCGGGACTCCAGGTCATCTAATTTAGCTTGCTGTAGCATGCACTGGGAAGCTAGGCTCTCGTGTCGCCTCTCCAGTTCGTCGACGTTTTTCATGCGATTCAACTACGTCCTCTGTTGTGGACACACGTTCACTAACGGCTGTTAAAGCCGATTTAAGGCTGGAAAGGGACCCATTAAGCTAATCGAATCTGTTGTCCATGGCGCTTTTCATCTTATGTATTGCTGCTAAAATGTCTTTGTTAGTAGCCGGGACCTCAGCGCTACCAGCAGTAGCACTAGCTGCAATAGCACCTGCCTGTTCGGTTGTGTCCGCGTCGACATCTTTTTCAACCAAATCCTCTTCACAAGAACCTTTTTCGGCTCTGAGCCCCTTGCCTTTTTTTGTCATTTTCCTACTGCTCAGCATACGACCGCTAGTAGTTGGTTTAAAGACTTAAGGGTGAGGTGTACAAGCTAGGTCAAGGTGGAGCTCCCTACAAACACGTCTACTCCACAGCGTGGTCCGCCATCTTCCCGAATACTATCTGTTTTAATATTAATTCTATCAAAAATAAGTTCTTACTGAGTTAACATAAAAAATACAGTATATGCATACCAAACTGAATTTTGGCCCTGAATTAAATATTATCTTTATCTAGAAGTCAGAGATCTTTAGTTGCACAGTTGTGAGCTGGTATTCTTCCTCTGGCCAGGGATTTTTGTCAATTAAAAAATATTCCAGAGCAAAACAAATTGTACAAACTGTGTGTCCTGTCAGGACACAGTGCATTATAGTTTGTTGGTATGGGGCTGCATAACATTATAACCACCAGGGTGCCCAGGTGCAGCAGTTTGAGCTACAGTAGCTCGTCTGTTGGATTGGACTACACGGGCCAGCCTTTTCTTCCCACATGCATAACTGAGCCTTGGCTGCCCATGACCTTTTTGCCATTTCACCGACAAGTTCCTTCCTTGGACCACTTTCGATAGGTACAAACCACTGCAGACCGGGAATACCCCACAAGAGCTGCAGTTTAGGAGAGGCTCTGATCCAGTCATCTAGCCATCACAATTTGGTCCAATATGGCCCTAAACGTTCCACAAGGATCCTAACGCTGCCCATTTTTCTTGCTTCTAACACATCAACTTTGAGGATAAAATGTTCACTTTGCTGCCCGGATTATATCCCATTCACTGACAGGTGCTATGATAACAAAATAATCAGTGTAATTCACTTCACCTGTCAGTGCTCATAATGTTATGGCTGATCGGTGTATATACTGTATTCTGTACTGGGGTGACTGAATCTGGTACTTCATACACATTCACACACCGACGCACAGCATTGGGAGCAATTCAGGGGTTCAGTAATCTTGCCTCAAGGAACTTTGACATGTGGCCCCGGGGAGGGAGCCGGGGATCGAACCAAATTAGTGGACGACCCGCTCTTCCTCTGAGCCACAGCCGCTAGGGTCAGCAGAACAGAAAAAGCTCATTAAGGAAATGACGAACAACCTGTTTTGTCATTTTTTAGCTTGTGTACAAAGTGGGGACAAGATGAGAGATGTTTTCATTTAACTGGCACATAGGGTTTATTATTTATTATTTATTTATTAGGGTCTATTGTTATAAATGACTATGGATGTAGTTTTCTATCGGTTAAACTGAATATACAATCAACACAAAACAACAATGTACCTATTCATGTTTCCACTGCCATGCCTTAGTAGACTTAAGTTTTTGTTTGGAGATAGAGGATAAATCAGCAAGGGAATGCAACATTCAGTAAACCTCAGTAGGGTAGTTGGTAGTCGCTTCTTCTGTAATAGAGTGTATTACAAGGACCAGGAATTGCAATGGCCCCTGGATCATTGTTGAGTATCACATGAGAGGTGGGACACCAATCCCCAGGAGTCCATGGCCTCACAGAAAAGCAGACTGAATTTAAGCCAGATAATGATTTCACAAGAGCAAGACTGTATCTGCTTCAAAAGACTCCCCAGCAGCTAAACTCAGCTGGATTTGCAGCTAACAAAAACAGCTCACACACAGCTGAGCATTGTTGTAAAAGTGAGTTAAAACCTGGCTGCTGAAGATTTTAAACATGCTGGAAATTGATAGTTGAAGTTGTCAAAAAGTAGAGGAAGCATACATTTACCTAAACTGAAGCCTTTATTTGAGACAATATTATTGGATTTAGATTTATGTAGAATCTTCTATTTATGTGTATATTTGATCGCATTTCTGTAAAAGCCTCCCTGTTTTTTTGTCTGATCCTTGTGCCATTTTATTTTTCTCTTACTGATTTTTAATGTTAATACAAGCTTAACACTTCCTACAACCATTTCACATTAAAATGCTCCCAGCATAATCCCTTCTCTTTCTTGGGAAGCTTTTATTGTGAAACATCTGCATGGAATCTTAAGTTTAGAAAGCACTCGTTATTCGTTACAGCGGTTATTTACCCGCTTACCATTTAAACGTAGACTAGTTCTATCTAAGCACTAGGAGCTACTTCCTTCTTCCTTCCTCCGACTTTTCGCAAAAAAAAAAAGCTCAGTGTGTCAGATGTTTAGT
>NW_023339740.1:1437436-1438846 GCF_004916995.1 Morone saxatilis | reverse complement strand
GTGTTTAGCTTATTCCTTCATGCCTGCTTTAGTGGATAATGGGAAGCGCTGTAGTGTAAGTGTAGTTTAGTTGACTGTGCAGACGAGGGCTCACTGTACTAGAGACAGCGGCCACCGCGATCCACAGAAATATCTTTAGCCACTAGGTAGTAGCCGGCGCGGCCTGAGTAAATTTGGGTGTGCGGAGCCGACCCAAAGGGTAGCTTCTGCTAGCCGATCGGCGGTGGTTCCGAGCGAGCCGACGGAGCCCAGGGAAGCTTGTGTGACGTGGGTGCCTAAGAAGCAGTCGCCGCGCCAGGGTCCCAGACAGGCGAGAAGCCCACGTTCACCACCAACAGGCTTCATGTGTCCAATTAAAAGATTTCCCATGCTCAACGAGACACCGCTGAGAAACCAACTCTGGTTTAGTTTAGGGCAGGTTCAGATAGTAGGGAACGTTGTGAATTTAGCGAAGCCAGCGACCATAGTTTAAGTGTAATTCCTGGAGCCCAGAGCGGGGCAAACATCAAATCATATTTAAACAAATTGCTGGCTAAAGATAAGCGTTAAATGATAGTCAAGATAGTTCACGTTGCGGTGTAATGGACACGTCGCAGTCAAGACGCCACAAAAATTAGATGTGGTGGAGTAGGTGTGATAGATATGCCAAAACAACTTGTTGGCTCCGTAGGTTTTCTCTGGGACCCGGGGCTGCCCAATCTGACCAGTTGGTGCATGTATTAGCCACCATGTCGATACAGGTTCCACCACTGGCTGTTGAGGTATGTGGTGTCAGATAATGCAGCCCTTTTTGGGGAAAACCTGGTCTGATTATAGAGACAGCATCCATCCCAGCTCTTGGATGGGAGCGACTGTCTGATATAGTCTAGGAATATGACCAAGTTTATTTCTAAAACTACGTTGGCCAGGCGTAACAGTGCCAGACCATCAACATAAAAATTTCAACGTAAATTCAGATGCCAAAAAGGTCACCATGCAGCGCTATTCCTGTTGCAGTAGTGATGGGCAGGGTTATCACGTATATCTGAATATATGTATGTAGACGTGTTCAGGGCAGACTCTTATCAGACGTGGAAAGTTTCATTGAGATCTGATCCTGTACACTGAAAGTTATCACAAATTTTCACTTTTTTCATGGCGGAATCGAGAAATCGCAGAAGTAGATATTGTGCACACGCGTCACTAAGCCGCTTGAGTCGCTATGTGAGTGTGACAGCCGTTACTAGAGGTTCGATTCACATTCAAGTTGTACGGTTCTGCGTTTTAGATACAACTTGATTGTAATTCTCAAAAATGCAGTCGAAGTTGGAAATAATAATAATAGGTAAGAAACGAAGCAATTTCAATAGGGACCTCCAGCGGTCGCTGGCTCGGTCCCTAAAAATCACAGACATTTCTTGAGGGTGCTGG
>NW_023339740.1:1431621-1437343 GCF_004916995.1 Morone saxatilis | reverse complement strand
CCATGTTGGCTTTACTTCACAGACCTGTCAATGGCAATGCTCCATGCAAGTGATTTGTTGCTCATCATAGGAAATTAATCAGTGGAGGTTCGATCTAGCGTGCTGGTTCAGTCCAGTTGTAAGATAATGGCATGGGGTTTGTGTGGCTCCTATAGTGTTCAAAAGGCTGAAAAGGGCAAAGAGCAGCACTACCCACACAAACTCAAACTTCAGTGTAATGTAACGCAAAGCCAATTGTTGCAATCACTGATTAGTACAACAGAAGATGACATAAAAAATGGACTTGTGGATACCATTTCAGATTCATGTCAGAGAAGGTGAATGGAGCCTGAAACCACAGAAGCACTATGTATGCCCGAGCAGCAGCACTTCACTCTCTATCCTGCTGATGCTTTTAATGATTTTTAGCGAAGGCTGTTCTGTCGATGCCCTGAGGCTGGCAGCAATATTAATTCTTCATCAGAATACTTGTTATGCTGCAAGTTTTCCTGGCTTTGAGTTTCACCAGTAGCTTAAATACAGATTTCCAGGTCTGGGTTGAGAGGGACGTGACAACGAGAGGAGGATAAAGGTAGGTAGCAGAGAAAATGGAAGAGAAGGAAGACAAAACTGAATAGTAAGAGAGGTAAAAAAAAAAAGACAGGAATGTGAAAAAGAAGAAGAGAGTAATAAGGGATCTTATATGGCAGGAAAACAAGATATTTAAATTGTTCTTTTTGTGCTTTCGTGCAACAGAATGTGCCAACAGCTGTTTGCATATGAATAAATTATGTCATTTACAGGGAATAATGGACAAAATGATGTGTACAGAAGCACGAGCAGACAGAAAAGAATTCTGTGAAGGGGCCTTTCATGCGCTTGTAAGCCAAACAAACTTCAATTTTCATGTTTGCTGATGAACTTGGTAATTACATCAAATTAAGACCATTTACTTCAGCGGGAGGTTTCAATTTGATAATTGGTATCCTTTCACCAGCCTTTGTTCAGCTTTGTAATAGGACGAAATTAGTGCAATTATTTGTGCTCTGTAATCCTGAATCACACAAAGAGAAAAATGTCAGAGTAGTGGTGGCTTAATGGTAGAACAAGGGAGGCCCCATTGACTGTATATTTACAGTATTGACACAGTGGAACAGCCTGGGCTGTATGTCTTAACCTGTGTGTAGTTTATTTTCTTGTGTTTGTGTGAGAGTGTATGCTCTTTTGATGCGATGATGTTTGACTGTCAACAAACAACTGTCTCTTTCTGACTGGCTAGATTTGGGGTTTAATTTATACCTAAATATAATTTAAATGGATTAAGTTATGTAACAGTTCACTGTATAGTTGTCATGAATAGGGAAATTAGCCAGACCAAAAGTATTTTTTGTACCAGGCTGCAATTATGTTTATTTCTGCTGTAAAAACATTATAATGTGGGGCCATATGGAGACTCACTTTTGGAGCCAGCCTCAAATGATCGTTTGAGGAACTGAAGTTTTTGTTACTTCCATATTGGCTTCATTTTCCAGCCACGTAGGTTGCTGCTCTGTAATAATTCCTTGTTTGCACAGGAAAACTGTGAAATGAACACATCTCGTAAGGAAGTAGATCAAAGTTGAACTAGGATGTCAGGGAAAGCAGAAAAAAGGCCTGTTAAAGCTGGAAGGTAGGAATTCAACCTGGGTCAGTGTGGTGATGAGTAAGTGCTCACTCTCCGCACCATCTATTACGAATCAGAAGTGAGGTCACCTCAGTAAGGTGAGTAAGCAAGTGAGGCTAGGATCCAACCTGAGAGTGTATGGACCTGACAGTCAACATACACTGTTGTGATTCAATGTGTCAGGTCACACTGTGAGAACGTAAAGGCAACTTTCCAAATATTAACAAAATGCTGCTAAGAAATAGCTCGCAGCAGTATCAGATGTTATATTTACTACCAATTCTGCATGAAACAAGACTAAAAAACACATTTCACAATGGGCACACATTATCTGAAAGATAAAAAAAACTGAAAACTACTACTGAAACAAAAGTATTTTACCTGCTGCTCTTGACATATCAGAAAATAATTAGAAGCATCCACAGCTTCCACAGAGTTGTATTATCTTAAGTAGTAGTATTTCTTCTAATTAAAGGGAAATCATTTTTAATCAGTTACCATTAGCAGTAGATTATTAAACTTGTTTAAACTCCTCTTGATATGTTTTAATACAATATTCAGTCTCATTTTTTTAGCTGGAAATGACAAAAAACAAGTACGAAAACCAGTTGCACAGCTCTCACATTATAATGTCTATTAAGGGACAATTTTAGGATTTTCCCCTAAACTATTTCCAAAGCAGAACGGTAAACTTTAGGTCCATTTGATCAGATTAATCTCAGTTACATTGTAACCAATGAGTCCTCCATGCACGCCATAGATGGTCATGGAGATCAAGAAGGTTCTGCACTTGTCTGCACCAATTCTGTTCACCTTATATATGATTCCTTCAGGCAACATTATAAGGAAACACAATTTCGATTGTTATGCAGACGATACCTTATATTATCTATTGATCGAGCCAGATGAAATTAACCAATTAGCTAAAGTACAAGCATGCCTTAAGGACATAAAAACCTGGATGTCCTGCAATTTTCTGATGTTAAACTCTAAAAACTGAAGCTCAGACAAAACCGCCGGCAGCTGCAAAACAGACTGCAACGTAGCATGGCATTTGCACACCGTCAATGTACATCACTTTAAAGTGCTTGTTTTGCTATTACAGGCTCAGATTGTTATTCCAAGTGACTGTCAACAAAATGGAAAGGATCCCTACAGAGATAGACCTTTATGATAAAGAGTAAGATCCTTTTTGTTTAACCAGAAATAGCCATTATATTGATCTTTTCAAAGCCACCCGATCATTGTAAGTGTGAATGACATTGGAAATTTCCTCCAATAGTGAATCTACTGATAAAGTTCACTATCATTTTCATCATTTAATGTTATTAGAGAGGAAATCCTGCTGAAATTTTGGACATGGACAAACACATAATGACAAGACATTAAAGGTCCAGTGTGTCGTATTTAATGGCATGTAGTAGTGTAGTTGCAGATTGCAACTCCCTCGCTTAATCCTTGGTCGAGGCAGACGGCCACCCACCTAGAGCATAATAAATTAAAGTGATCTTTAAATTAAAGTGTAAGATATGAAAAAACATCTTGGCCAAATTTGTCAAAACAAGCATGAGGAGCCAATGGTGCATATGTTTATTACAGCTGGTAGGTAGGGGTGCCCGGTTAGCTCAGCTGGTAGAGCTGCCCCCCTTTTGTGTCTCTCTCAGCTGTCACTATCAAGTAAAGGCAATAAAAGCCCAAAAAAAAGAGAAAAAAAAAAAGACTGGTACGTCTACATTAGTGTGAGTTAAGTGTCTTCACAAAGTGTTGTATTATATTGTATTGTATTGTATTGTATTGCATTTGCGTTTGTGTATACATATTCTGAACTTCTTAAATTTTGACAAAACCCCAGATATTATAATGAAAATTAACTAAATTGAAAACAAAAAACCACAAACAAATAAAGAATCAAAATACAAAACTTGTGTGTTACTATGTCAGTAAGCAATCACTGTCACAGTGTTTTGACCACATTCAGTGGTAATGTCACAGTGTACTACATCCAACAATGGAGTCAGGTTAGTCCCTCAATAAAACATCATCTGAAAATGGCTGCAATCAGAATGAGATTGTTTTTTTTGCTACATTGCATAGCAAGTCTGAGTATTCATGTGAACATGCATCAAAGTTCAGCATCCAGCCATCCGCACAGGAGACCAGCCTACTGTTTTGTTGCTTTATACTTCACAATAAATAAATAAAAAACACCCAGGAGATGGTGGATCTTTTTTTTGTTCCCTGTGGGTACATTGGATCATTTCAGCTATAGATATCTTTGGGCTACAGTGAGACAGCATGGTGAATGGTTGTTTGCATCTGCATTTCTTCAGCCTCTTCATCTACCAAAGTGCTTTATTAACTCTTTGAAACAGTGTTTCTATGTTAATGCATCATCAAATGGAACATGAGCTGAATGGAGCTGATATCACATCAGACCACTGATTTATGAATAATTTGTTCAAAACAAAGACAAGCTTATTCATCTTTCTATAGACTATAGACTGTTTATTCAAAGAGCTTATTTCTGTGTGTGATCCAACTCAAAGATTGTTCAGAGCTTTCAACTCCATTTCTTTATCAGCAAATAGAACTGTCTCAGGATTACAAAAAAGCGGCTGGAGACATCATTATGACATCACAACAGCTGTAGAAAACATCCTGGACTAGAGGCTGGATGAGCTGGAGAAAACAGACATTTAGTCTCTGAAATGTGGGAGGAAAGTCACACACACACAAGATGAACATGCAAATGCAACAGTAAGGCCTGTGAGTCTAAAACTTCTCCAATGCCAGTATTTGTTTTTGAGTGAGTTTTTCTCACTTTATATGAATAAACATTCCATATTTGGAATATTTTACCAAAACAAGAATAAAACATTTAATTTTTCCTACTAGTGTTGTGATCTGTTGTTCTTTCTTCCTTCAAGATGATTGATACATTTCTAGTAAATTCCAGAACTGAGTTGGTTATATAGGTTGAAATAGTCAAGTGTGTAACATTGAGGAGGCTCTATAGAAACTGAATATCATTTTCATAGGTCTTTTTTTGTGTATGTTTATAATCACCTGAATATAGGAATCGTTGTGTTTTTGTTAGCATAGAATGAGCTGTTTTTATATACAGATTGCAGGTTCACCTTCCATGGAGTTTTTGGAGTTGCACTTTTTTATGATAAAAATGTAATAATGTGGTTAATACTAATGCAATAATGGTGCATAATGTAATAACCAACCAAAATCGATGTCTTCATCTATACACATGCTATTTTTTACCAATGAAACTAAATTATACTTCCAAATATTAAATTAGACTCCTATGACCGGTGATGCCCCCCTTGGCTTTATAGTTGACTCTGATCTTAGTTTAAATAGCCGCATAAAAGCATCAACAAGATCAGCTTGTTATCACCTTACATACAGTGCATCCGGAAAGTATTCACAGCGCTTTACTTTTTCCACATTTTGTTATGTTACAGCCTTATTCCAAAATGGATTAAATAATTTTTTTACTTTTTCACTTTGTCATTTTTTTCCTCAAAATTTTGAGGAAAAAAATGACAAAGTGAAAAAGTATGTTTGAAATGTTTGCAAATGTATTAAAAATGTGTACATAAATGTACATAAATATTTACAGCCTTTGCTCAATACTTTGTTGATTTAATTTACATCAATTAAATCATGGAAAGTGTTCCCATGTGATTGAAAGGCTTTCTTTCAGGGTTAAATAATTGTGTTGGGTCAATTTAATTTACTTGGGTTAATCTAGTGTAATGTAATTGTAAAAACTAAACCTAGAAAGTCAGTTGAATCCATCTTATTAAATTAATTGACTCAACTCAAGTAAATTAAGTTAAAATGACATAGTTGCTTAATGCTGTTAGAAAACCCTTTAATCCGGTGGAAATAAGTTACATGATTTAAGTTAATTCAATTTGTTATGTGTTCATAATGCAGCGTTAACACATAATGTCTTGTTAAAAGCCCAGAAGGGACACACAAATACTGGCTCTAAATTGGGCCTATAGTGTTTCTCTCACAGCCACTGTTTATCCTTCATACTTTGAAGGGGAGGGTGAAGTG
>NW_023339740.1:1428090-1431521 GCF_004916995.1 Morone saxatilis | reverse complement strand
CCCTTGACCCACTGCAGTTTGCGGTCTGTAGAAGTTTTTCCTAGTGATTTGTTTGCTAATGCTGCTACTTTCACAGCTAATACATTGCTGGCTGATGTAATTTAGGCCCAGGAATGGAACCAAACCCAGCTGTAAGGTGGCCTAACTGTCTAGTTAATAAAATAAATGTAACTGCTTTTTGTCAAATAGCCCTGCATATTTCCCCCCTCCTCCATTTCTGATAACCTTTCTGAATTCAATAGTTGCTGATAAAAAAATACAGCTGGAAATGTGTAGCAATCACACTTGCTGGATTCAAACCTGAGCCACAAACAAATTACAAAATTTCCCCCTCTTTTCTCCTCCAAAAGCACCCCAGGTATGGATGATAGGGAAACAGTATCAAGCTCTCCCTGTGTGTAAAAGAACCGATATAATGCAGATAGGAACTCAAGCTTTATTACAACTGTACATACTGGTAGTACTGGTAATATATATAAACGTATAAGTGACATATTTTATGGATATTTCGTATTATATTCAATGCATAAACTGTACAATGAACCCAAATAGTGAACACAATAACTGCAAGTTTGTTTAATATTACTAATTTGGGTGAATTTTGAGAAGATTGTTTCCTGTGAGCATTAGAGATAAGTTTTCCTGATGTTTTTATGTATGTATTTAGTATTTTCTTTTCTTTCTAACAAACATACGTACTTAATAGGTGTTTCATTCTCATTTTCCTATTAGCTCTTCAGTTGTTTTAACGTGTATGATGAAGGACAAGGCTGTTTATCAGAGAGTGACGGTTCTGTGCATATAGCTTATGTTCGTCACCATACCCTTATCATGTGAGATATTTTGTGGAAAGTGTATATCTGAAATTAGAATCTAAACTTTAAAAACAACAGTTTCATTTTGTTTCCTTCACAGAAATTAATGGCATGCTGAGATAAAAGCCAACTGTATACATACATATATGTAAAAGTTTTTTCTTACACCCCTAAAATCGAGAGGAGCTTGTGACCCCCTGTGAACCTCAGGCAACCCTTAGTGGGGGTTGGGATCCCCAGGTTGGGAACCACTGATATCATTTTTATAAGGGCTTGTCCCACCACTCTGGCCTTACCTCACCCACTTTATTATGCTGCTGCTGAGATATATTTCTAATTCAGGCTATAGGATGCATCCCAGCATTGTACACTCTTGCTATGCAAAGTCTGCAACACTGGCATATATTAATAAACAAGGCCAGTCTGTGCAGATTACCCATGTGCTCTGAGTTTGTACTTAAAGGTGCCACTTATGTGTACTCTAGAAAAAAGGAGTCTATGAGGCTGTTTACAACATGTGTCTTAAGTGATCTGATCACAAGTGGACAGCTTTACCTATGTCAGTGTACACCTGTGTCTCTGCATGCGTCTTGAGTGATCACTTGTGATTGAATCTCACTTCCCTACTCTATATGCCTAATACCTTACTTTATTTTCAGTTCAGCAGCACTAGTCCTTAACTTTTACCTGTGCTGTCAGCAATCCTGTAGTAAAGGGCACTGGGGCACTGTGGGATTTATTTTTTTTTTTTACTGAACTTTATGAGCAATTTTAATTTTTTCAACTATGTAGAAAGAAGGACATGTATGCCAGAGAAAGAAAAAATTTACATCCTGCTTGCATCTCTCCTGCCGTCGTACTGTTGACAGTCAGCCCAAGAGTCACTCACAGTGGACGGCAGTATAGGAGTTTCTGTTATAGATAGTGTTTCACAAAGTTTATAAGGTTTCTCCTCACCTCCTCTCCTCAATAACTCTGAAAATATATATTTTTTTCAGGGAGTCTGGGGATATTAATAGTACAGTTGTCAAAACAGTTGACATCATTTGTAATACATTGAACTAAATAGACAGCATGTTTCTGTGTTCTTATGGGGCATCAGTTTTGTAGGTGGTAATTTAATGTGGCCCAGGACGCATTAGCGTTTACACTACATAAGATATGTGGTCAAATGGCGTTCCAGACCGCTTTTGATCTGATCACCCAAGGAAAACATTCTAATACCAGGTCTAAACAGCCCTAATCTCTCTAACCAGTTTCAAATGAAGCTAAAAGAAGTGGATTCATTTTGTCATTTAATTTCTGTCTTCATTTAACCCCCGCAGTTGACATGTGGATATAACTCATATCTTGCTTTTTTTGTATTATTTTGTATGTATGTAATTGACGTGCTCTCAATGTAAAACCTTGCTGCCTTCCTAGCCAGTTCACCATTGAAAAAGAGATCTTATCACAACTTATTTTATCTGGTTAAATAAAGGTTGAATAAAATAATAAAATGTTTACCTTTTTTGGAAATAAGAAGAATTAGTATCAGTAGGATAACAGTAGGTTTTTGACAATATCCTGAGGGCCTGTTTCTAAAATTTGTGAGCCTAAAGGGAGTTGTAACTCATGGAGGAGCACGTACGTCTGTATTTCAACTAATGAAAACATGACAGGTTAAATGTTACACTTCATAAAAACTTTAAAGCTCAAAAAGAAGGTAGTTTAAAAACAGTTTCTTGAGCAAATCATGCAAAAAAAATTGAATGGCAGGTGGCACGAGTATTCTTGTTTCGATGATGGGTCTAATCTAACACCTTAAATACATACAAACAAGTTATGTTTAACCAATTGTACTAATTGAAAACATTAGACGTAGTCCATTATCCATGCCACCAGATGTGAGTCTACTCCCATGTCTGCTAGTTTGTATTGCAGAAGTCGAGGCTGGATGGTATTGAAGGCGCTGGAAAAGTCCAGAAATGTAATTAGTGACATTCTGATCCAGTACTTTTTAAAGGACCTAAAGGACCAGTGTGTAGGATTTAGTGGCATCTAGCTGTGTCAGAAATGATGGCTAGATATAAAAGCCTCATTCTAAGGCAACAAAAACACAACAATTCCTAGGTGATTGATTATACACTAATGAAAACATACCAATGACAATTATTTTCATTTCAGTGTTACACACTGGACTTGACAAATGTTGTAGAGGTGAACAATGATGAGATGTATTGTGATGTAAACACAGAGTCAGCTAAAAAAAGTATATTGCTCAATGCTTTATTGCTGTAATATTCAATTTATTACGAGTCATATACTGTATGTTAGCTATTCTTCTTACATGTACGACATGGACAGCCAGGCTGATGCTACAATCTCAGTCTTGTCTCCCAGAAATGCATTTAGACTAATCATTTGTTTTGTCAATTTTGTTTGGGGAAAACAATCAACCAATAATTGCTGTATAGATTATGTTCTGTGGACACTTTTTTTTCCCTTGTAAAGACTTGCTATGTATAACATGGAGGTTGCAGTGATGTGGTTGGGGTGAATGGTGGGTGTACAAAGTGGGAAGGGTCCCATGTGTGGTTAGGTTTAGTAACAAAAGCACTTTGGTTAAGGTTAGTG
>NW_023339740.1:1427776-1427990 GCF_004916995.1 Morone saxatilis | reverse complement strand
GTAAATGGAAAAGGTAAATGGACCTGTACTTGTATAGCGCCTTTCTAGTTTTCCGACCACTCAAAGCGCTTTTACACTACATGCCACATTCATCCTTTCACACAGCGAAACTAACATTCACAGAAACTTTGAAAATTGACTAAGTTTATGGAGAATAGGGCTTTTACAATCAATTCAATTCAACCCTGGGACAGACCCCGGCTTTGGTGGGTGG
>NW_023339740.1:1425426-1427720 GCF_004916995.1 Morone saxatilis | reverse complement strand
GGTGAAGACAGAAGGACAGAGACAGAGACAAAGATACACAGCAACAACAGTAGCAACAACTACACTAATAGAAGTGACTGATGGTGATGATGATGATGATGAACATGAAGAAGATATTGACAATGACGACAACAGCTACAACGATGGGGGACGATGTTAGTTTGAGGAAGTGATGCAAGACAGGTTTTTCAGCAAGAGGTTTTATAACTTAAACATGAAATTTGTAAATCAAAATAAATGACTTTTGTAGGCTAGTACAAGACATGACTTTAATAGGCAGAGCCACTAAATTTGAAGACGTTTGAGGCTCTACTCATGGAAATCATGATGAGTACAGCTCATAATTCAGGCTCTGCAGGTCTCAGTGATATGTACCCGCAAAACGTGCCAGCTGTGTATGGGTGGATCACATGGCGAAAATTGCATGAATGTCCAGTCCTGACAGGATAATAAGCTGCTGACAGAGAGGCCTGTTCAGCTGAGGCTGAGCTCCACTTCTGTGACTTCACGCTGCTGTAATTAAGATCTCTGTCTCTCTCTTTCCCACTGTGTCTTTTTTTTTGGAGGGTGTGATAGACCAGAACTTCATCAAATTGCTGGAATGGGACACATTCCACCATCCATGTAGAGTAAGTCAGAAAATCCAGATTTCATTCTGTGTGAGAATATCCACTTATGACCACCTGAGCCTAACAGATGCATGTCAGGCCAACCAGTGAATTGCATGGAGGGTATGAATGATGTCATGACTCACTACCTCTGTTTCAAACTGTCAGACCAGAGGTCAGATTAACAATTGATTTTTATATGTTTTCCTATATGTCATTACATCCCCTTGTCTTTCTCATTGTATCCTTTATAATGTAGCACTTAAGTTTAGATTACATTTCTGATTTCCTATGACAATGATTGAAATACACTATTACTGTCAGTGATAGTTTACAGAAGCATATGTGATGAACTATGAAATATTGATAGTTGGTTGTGAAAAAGGATGGCTCTGGCTCAGTTGGAGGACCTCAATGCAATGTGTGAAACTACATTATTTTGCTGTTCTTTTCATTAACAGACTAGTAAGGCAAACGGAAGCAGAATATACAAACAGATGAATCAGGGTAAATCTACAACCATCTAAGTTTTGCTGTGGGAGTGCGCATACACAAGTTCACAATGAGAGGGATTTATAAAACATAACTACAAATACACAGGCCATTGTCTGTGTTTGTGTGCACACAAACTTCTTAATGCATTAGGCCCTTGGTTAAAGAAGCATATGGACTGCACTGATATTGCTTTTATTGCATTTAAGACATAAAAAAATCTAATCATGGAGACATTTGACATGTGTGTTCGATCAATGCCATCCAAGTTGTACAAATGTAGGAATTTCCTAAGCTAAGTGAAAGTCCACTGTAACCATCTGAAGAAGTGCCAAAGAAATATGTTACCAGTTTGCAATCGTGGAAACATGTAATAGCTGTATGTCATCTGAACTATTTTATTTTAGAGGTAGGAATGGTTCAGGTTGATGATTTAGTAAAGGACTGGACTGTCAATCATCTCAAGGAAACTGCCATAATTGCAGGCTGGTGATGAAAGGCTACTACAAAAGTGATGTCCCTCATAGCTGTTTACGAACATACTGAAATCCTCATAGAAATTATGCACACAAAAACATGCACTTTCCATAAAGAGGACGATGTACATAAGTACACTCAACCACCACAACCAATACAAACAAGCTCTCGCCACATCTGCGCGAGTGCATTTGAGTGAGTTTATTTCATATGCAACACTACCTATTAGCATATTGAGAAAAGGCAGCAGAACCAGTGTAATTATCCTAAGTATCAGTTAAACTGTCAAGTGGCTCTTTCCCCTCCCTAATGCTGTGTTGCATTATTTGGATTTACTCATGTTAATGAGTTTAGCATTATTGTCTGTGCGATCTGTAAACTGTCAGTGTCCTCCTTTTTACCACCCAACAACAACCATTAAAACATGACTTCAAAGAACCTTGTAAGAACCTTACAGGACCTGTCACTAACCTGTCTCTCGTGCTACTGATTCAACTGCTTAGACAATTATAAATCTGCAGAGCAACACCTGTTTTTTTCTACAGTAAAATTCAGGAAAAGTATAATTATAAGGATGAAGCTGATATTGTGCATTCAAATTTCATAATTGACCAAACTTAACCACAGGTTTCCCAGTTAGTGCTCAATGAACTACAACTTATTCCCCCTTCCCTCCCCCTCCTCACCCACACACCTACACAGGACTGCTCCACTAGG
>NW_023339740.1:1423818-1425326 GCF_004916995.1 Morone saxatilis | reverse complement strand
ACGCCCCAAAATTCAAAGCACCTTCTCTTAAGTGTTGAGCATCCCCATAGCACCTGCAACAGAAAATCTCTGAAGCTGCCACTGCAACAGGGGGCATGTCTTATTGGCATTATATAAGTTTTAAAGAAGGCTTGTCATGATAATAGTAGCCAGTAAACATATGATGTGGTTTAAAGATCACATGCTAATTTTCAGCATCATACTTGTATTTCTAGGTCTACAAGAAGATGTTTACATGCTTTAAAGGAGCCTTTCCTGTCTCATATTATCACTTTGTACCTAAAGAGACAATAGTGAGTTACTGTAGCCTCTAGTTTGCTAATGTAACATTGATCATACCAGGAAAGGACGTCTAATAATAGCCTGGGCACAGTGCACCTAGCCCTACGCCTGTGTCTGTTAAAGCAGATCATTTACGTTGATACTCTTTAGAAAGGTTTGTGGTCCAGCCCATTTCTTGTAATGATATCTCCACCCTACTGCCAAGGGTTATATGTAATTACAACATATGGGGGAGCCAATATCACGTTTCCAATGCACAGTTGAGAGTTAGTATCTCTGTCATCCTCTATCGTGAATTTTGAAAAAGTTTACCCCAACATACATTTACCAAAGCAGCCACATTAAAAAGTCAACACCCCACAGACTTGACTTCAGCTAACTGAGCCCATTGGTATAGCAATAGTAATTAAGCAAAATTAGCATTACACATATAACTATTAACTATTGAAACATTATACAGATCAGAATGTTTTGTACTGCATTCGTTATTATTAAATAGGAAATCCTGTAACCTTACTGTAAGCACACAGTGGGGTTTTAGTTCCCCTGTTCTCAACCCTGTGTGTGTTTGGGGGGCAGCTTAGCCTGGTGGCTCTCTCTGGGAGGCAGCACAATCTGAGATAGGCCTGCTGAGTGGGAAAGCCAAACACTTGAGACACATCCAGCCTGAAGCAGCCACGTCACATCCCACTGTGATGTGATGTGAGGTCTGTTTCTGAGTGAGGATTTATTGAAACTTATACATTACACTCTTTAAACATTCATGTTGTCTTGGTTGCTGTAGCAGTATCTGTATGGACCTCCACTGGCTGTCTGGAAAACTGCACATTTTGTATATCAAACCATTTCATCATGAATGGAGCCATCTATCTATGGGTTATACAGTATGGTGAACCCAGGACACTGTTATATTACCAGTACATTACAGAGGGGCGGCTGTGGTGCAGAGGCAGAGCGTGGTCGTCCCCTAATCAGAAGTTTGTTGGTTCAATCTCCGGCTCCTCCCACCACATGTCGAAGTATCATTGAGCAAGATACTGAACCCCAAATTGCTCTCCATGCCGTTTCTGTTCCTGTTCGATGGGCCTTTGCCATCGTTGAGTTAAATGTGTGTGAGAAGGGCGAATGTGGCATGTAATGTAAAAGCGCTTTGAAGACTAGAAATGTGCTGTACAGGTCCATTTACCATTTACCATTTCCTTTCCACTATGTAGGTTTGTTGAGCC
>NW_023339740.1:1418034-1423718 GCF_004916995.1 Morone saxatilis | reverse complement strand
TGCAATGCGCCGCCATGTTGATTCTAACGTGCATACATCAATGTTGTGGAGGTCTCTATACAAGAAGCATGTAATATGAGCAGAGACAGTACTGTCAGAAGGCAGTGTAAGGAAGTATAATGAAAGTCTGTTAGATAAGTCAGCTGCAGGTGTCTGACTGTGCAGATCTCCTCAGAGGGTGCAGGAGGAAAAAAAAATACATCTTCTCATGAATGCACACAGCAATCACTGTGATTTGGCTCGCAGGCAGCAGAGCCGCTCATCTCAATATATTTCAATTTCATTTAAATATATTTAAATACCTCAATCCTAGCCTGTGGCTGATTTCCATGACTGGGACAGAGAATACCCATCTTTAAAGGACTAAAGGGGGAGGATGGGGACTCCAGGTGACTCTGCCGTGGGCTTGACGGACAGCTTAGTGTCATGTTATAATGACAATTATTCAGGGAAATTAGAATAGATCTACATAAAGATTGATCCACTCAGTAATTACTGCCAGAGGATATAAGAAAAGTGCTGGAGTGCAAACTTCTGTTACGTATCAGTTAAGTGTACTTGTATAACAATTTCCAGCTTATATCAGAATTAACTATTGATTTCACTTAATCTGAATATTTTTTTGGAAATGTGCTGTCTTGCATTCCAATACAGTCTCACATAAACAAAACTGATCATTTAATCAAACAACAAAACAAATACTAGAAACATACATTACATTATGAATAAGAGGCTGCAGTAGATTGAATCGCTCTGTTTTACAATCAGTCGACACAGGAACACTGAGCCCTATTGAAAACCCAAACTGATTCTGCAGTCTGATTCTGCAGCCTGTGGGAATCTTCTTTTTGATGGCAGAAGCTGATATCCTTCAAATAAAACATGAGAGGGGTCTGATTAAATATTATCAGCCAGAGAAAACATTCTTTTAGTATACGCAGCTTGAAAACTTGACTCAAGCGCTTGACCCAGGCAAGCAAGTTGAGCACCAAGCTCCATGCACTGATTCCATATTGCATCACACTCTGTATCCTACCCAGCAATTTTTATTTGTCCTCTTTGGGGGACATGGCACTGAGGCCTTTTTTTCAAACATAATGCGTGCAGTCTATTTAAGTCCTAATGTACTTTGGAGAGGACATCCCAGGCTTTTTAGTAATTTCACATGCAGGGATGTGACCAACAGAGCACATCTTCTGTCTTTTCACAATGGCAGGGCAGGGTTCCTACTATTTTTAATAAATCATTTACGAGGAGTTTTCTTGTCAATACAGGACAGCTCTTGCTCACAGTCAACAGTCAACAGTCAACAGTAACATTTTACTCATATGTCTAGTATTGACACATTTTCAAAGTCAGCTCCACCCACGCGCCACCTCTTTCCCAGCGTAGTCAGGACTTCCAAGATGGTAACGGCCAGAGCTGATCTTACTGAGCTTAACAGCTCTTCAGAAACCTATGAGTGACATCATGGACACTACGTCCATTTTCTTTATTTTTTTATTATAATGATCTATTTATTGATGAAAATGCAGAAAGAGCAACATTGTTCTGCATTTTCCAACAATGCTGATCGAAACAAAATACTAAATGTCATAATAGGAGGGGGCAAAAAGCAAACTGTAGTACACCCCTACTTTAAAATAACATAATAAATAACCCACCAAACCCCTATATGCTTGTTTGTTTTAAAACACAAAAGTTTTATGTTTGAAATTCTGATGAAAGTAAAGCAGCAATTGAGAATCATCAATTGGTCTATGATTTTAACGGATGTCCTCTGGGGGGAACAGTGGAACACTGATCCTCCATAACATTATGAAGTGAATAACACTGATTATCTGGTTATCATGGCACCTGTCAGTGGGTGGGATATATTAGGCAGCAAGTGAACATTTTGTCCTCAAAGTTGATGTGTTAGAAGCAGGAAAAATGGGCAGCGTGAGGATTTCAGGGATTGGAGCGACTTTGACAAGGGCCAAATTGGTGATGGCTAGACGACTGGGTCAGAGCATCTCCAAACCTGCAGCTATTGTGGGGTGTTCCCGGTCCTGCAGTGGCCAGTACCTATCAAAAGTACTGCCAAGGAAGGAAAAAGCTAATGAACCGGGAGACGAGGGTCATGGGGACCAAGGCCATTGATACATGTGGGAGCGAAGGCTGCGCTACTGAGCCTACTGTAGCTCAAACTGCTGAAACAGTTAATGCTCGTTCTGATAGAAATGTGTCAGAACACACAGTGCATCACAGTTTTTTGCATATGGGGCCTACATAAACATTATCACCATCAAGGTGCCCAGGTGGTCAGGAATGTCATGGCTGATCTGTGTATTTTTTCAACCATTTGGTCAGGAAAACAAAGCATTGAAGTGAGGCAGAAAAGATTTTTTGGTCCATGTGAGAGCATGATCAGGCCTACATCCAAATGTCAAGTCAAGTGGACTGTCCACATCGATCCAGCATTCTTTTGATCTGGCTGCGACAAGTTCCTGCTATACCCAGTAACAGGTCAGACCACCAGGCCTCTGGGGGGACATGCAAAGGTTGCAGTTACTTTTTTTGAAAAAGACTGCCTCAATGTCCAATACAAGTTACATAAACAAAAAAAATAACAACACCTGGGACCAAGGATCGGAACTTTCAGGTTTACTCAGAAAGCCACAGATTAAAACAATACAAACAGGGCATGTGGAATTTATACAGGGGCAAGCTGTGGGGAGAAGAGCGGGTCGCTCCTCTAATCGGAAGGTTGTTGGTCTCGATCCCCGGCTCTTGCCGCACATGTCGAAGTATCAGTTGAGACAAGATACTGAACCCGAATTGCTCCCGAGCTGGTGGCATCGGTGTGTAAATCGGTGTTATGAATGCCATTAGTATGTTTTTTTTCGGGATGGGACTTTGCCATCACTGAGTGAATGTGTGTAAAAGCGCTTTGAGTGGTCGGAAGACTAGAAAGGCGCTATACAAGTACAGATCCATTTACCATTTACCATTCACACAGCTTTTAAATTAAAAGTCTGGGTGCTTCATTTACTCCTTTGTGCAAAACAAGGACACACCCACATTCATCATATCTTATTTAAGAAATCTACTAAATTGGACCATTTGAGATAAACTGGTCATCATTATGCAGAGTCAGATTTCATGTTGTCTGTCTTGTCAACAGGTTGTTAAATCCACAACCGGAAGACTGCAGGTCTTCATGGACATGGTCGAACCCACTGCTGCGCTGATTATGTTTTGTGTCTATTCATGCAGTTATGGTACAGAGTTCAGCCAGAAATAGGCCCTCCATGAGAGCACTTAATTAAAAAAAGCCAACATTTCTTGATGTCATATAGCTTAGAAAAATGGCAACATATAAGAGATAGTGTATCACATGAATCTGCCTGAAATTGTGACAGTATGTTGTCCATACATATTTAAGTTTAAAAATGGTTTCCGACTGTTAAATGTAATTAAGACAAAGAGCTCAAAAAAGAATTTTCTGAACTATAGTTATTAGTTATTATTATTACAGTTATTTGCAGAATAATATACTGGATTCCTGTTGTCGTGTGCCCACACATAAAATAATTCAAAAAAGTTTAAAAAAATATTAACTTTAGTAGAATGTGTAAGGTTGGTTGTTTTTTAACCAAATGTTTCTTGCAAGTGATTTTCTATTTCTAATTCGCTAAACCTTTTTTCAAGTGTCAAGTATCAATTTAAAACATGGGTCAGGTATAGTTAACCGTGCAATTTTAATGTACAATTTACAGGTTCATACTCAGATTCGTATTTATTTTACTAAAGGAATTTAACCATTTACGGCAGGCGAGGCCAAACTTTTTTGATTGCGGGCCATGTACATTAAAGTATATGAATGCATAGTTATCAACCACTTACGCTGCAAGAAAATCACTGTTTTTGACCACATTGCATAGAAAATTTTCTATTAAAATAACTACACAAAACGTTATTGGTGTGCATCTGTATCTAATGTTCTTGAATTTAATGTATATTAATTCAATACTAAGTACACAGCCTAAGCGCCTACTTAAAGAATTACAATGCAGATCTGTAAGTCTATTATTAAACGCATAGCATGCAATTTCTGCATCATGATTTAGGGGTGAAAGTACCTTTATAAAAATGAGATGCACACAGAATAATTTTAGACTTTTCAATTCTATTAAAGAAAACTCTTCTGCCTCATTGTGTTTCACATCAGCTCCTCTCTGGCTGTTATGCTAATCAAAGTGACTTAATTGCCACAACTAGCGAAGCCATTGAATTTAACTCAATTCTCTAAAGTCAGCAAAGGCCAAGATGCTTCACCAGAGCAGAGGAAAAGCCTTCCCATTGTTTTTGCAGGGACCAACAACAACAACAACAACAACAACAACAAAACTAAACATTAATTTACCACAAAGTACAAAGTGAATGCCATACTGGTATTTGAACTGCTTTGCCTAATTAATAACCCAACCTTGGACTTTTGGGGCATGAGAAAATGGTGTCCCATCACAAACTTGCTCAAACTAAACAGCTAATCACAGTAACAGAGTCTTCATTCATATTTGATCAGCACTGCCTAGTAGAGCAGCTAAATGTGTTGCTCCTCTGTCAATCATCATATAACCCCCCCTCCATAATAAATAAACGGGTGTGATTGGTCTGGCTGGATTCACGATGGGTGGCCAGATACATCTGCCAGAGCAAATGAAACCTCATGATTTCTGCAGATTCTGGTTCCCAGACTAGTAGAGTTGTTCAACCTCGAACTCAAAGTTTTCTAGATGGTGGTGCTTTAGTGACAGAATGTATGTATTTTTTTAACCTTTTAATGTAAGGCTGAGGATGAGGATCTCTCATCTGAATCTGAACTAATGCTGAAACTTTAAATCCCCCCTTACACACACAAACCAACTTGTTTGCAACTGTTGGTGGCACACTTGATGAGCCGGTTGACAATCAGACTAATGAATGTTGACACCCATCGCTCAGCTCTTTTTGCATATGTCTGTTTGATGCTGCTGTGTTAATAGATTACTGTGGTAGGGCAGTAGCTAGGAGATATCATGCATAATGTGCAGGATGGCTGTGTGGATGAGTGTGAGTGGAGTCTGGACCACATGGGACCAAAGAAATGTGCCACCACCATACAGTGGCTATTATCCAAAGTCCCTGTGTGCTTGTTTTTCTTGAGCTCCCCATCTAAAACCATCAGCCTGCCCCTCCATCACAATTAGCTCATCAGCCTGCCCCCACCATAACAACCATTTACAATGCACCAGGCACTTTCACACATCATTTATAAGAATAAAAAGCCCAGGCATTCTTGTTTGGTGTCATTCACTTTAATTTATTTTGACACCTAAATCAAACATTGCTGCTCCGACTGGACCACATACAGCAAATACTGATTACTCACAGCTCTGTTTGATTTTGTACACACTGTGCAGATAGAAGACAAAATGAGGTGGTTGTGTTTTTATCTGCTGTGGAGAGTTGCTTTAGTTTAACCTGTTCACATGTGCGTTTGTTCAAATATTACAAGCTGAAACACAGAACTTAAAGGGATAGTTTGGGTAGATGGCGGTCCTGGCTCATCTCTCAGGTGCTACTGATTTTCACAAACTATAATATGTAACATTTCCTCATTATAATTTCCTTGTATTTTTATCCAGTTTGAAGCCACA
>NW_023339740.1:1397019-1417934 GCF_004916995.1 Morone saxatilis | reverse complement strand
AATCAGCTGCTATAACACTATAATTTCACTTCGGGGATAAATAAAGTATTTCTATCTATCTATCTATCTATTCTATCTATCTATCTATCTTATGGAAAAACAAGACTAAGACTGCTCCAAGCTAAATGCTAAGGTTGGCATGCTAACATGCTCACAATGACAGTGCTAACATGTTGATGTTTACCATGTTCAAATGCTAAACAGAGATTAGCATGTTAGCATGTTATTGTTTGCTAGCACTTACTAGAACTAAACAAAAAGCTGCAAAATGAGGTTGATGGGAATGTTATTTGTTTAAAAGCACCATGGATGTCTGAACCATACAGTGTTTCATGGCAATCCATCAAATAGTTGTTGAAATATTTCACAAAAAGCCAAAAGTCATTAGGATTTTTCCTTTGGTAATCCATCAAATAAACAGTATTTCAGTCTGGACCTAAGTGGTGGATAAACAGATAGACTAACATTGCCCCTCCTTGAGCCTTGCTAATAGCATGGCAAAAAACCTGCCAAAATCCTTGTATTTCTTCGTTTTTTTTCATTACATTGTAAAAAAGAACTAAATTATTGGACAAATATAATAATTATGGTACAGCTGTCAACAGTAGCCCAATGTTTTTCATGTGAATAACATTACCCTGAGGGTATTGGAAAGCTGGCACAACCAGACAAACATTTCCACAATGTAGATGCCATTAACATCTAATGGGTCACAACCCAGTACCTTAGTTACTTCTGTTGTATGACCTATTTTCATGTCGTTCATGTGGCCTTACATTATACCCAGCTATCATTCAAGTTCACATTCATGAATGGCAAATTAATAGTTAACTGCTTTCACGCAGCGATCCAGAGTTTCATAATATAGACAGTTTCTTTTTAAAGCAAAGCAATTTAAGACAATTAAACTTCTTTCTCAGGACTTGAGTATGCAGTGTTTGCACAGATAAATTATTCATTTGAACTCTTGCTCTTCAAGCTAATTTGTCATTCTAATATCTACTTGTTGCATTGGCAGAATGTCAATTCAATGTTTAATTCAAATTGAGAAGTAAAAGAAAATATTTTCCTTTGCTTTGCAAGCTTTCGTGTCACAAAAAATCAGGGACATTTTTATTATAAAAGACAGGATGCCACTGTTAACTGCATTAGGAATATTCAAGTTGTGACATACATTACTTTTCTTTCTAGTGAGTATAAAGTAACTCCTGCATGGATTGCACACTTGCTGCCAGAGCCAATCACATCCTTTCTGTCCAATGTGGACGGAGCATCTCACGTACATGCATCGCTTGTTTTTGGCAGAGCAACTTGCATCCGACTATATCCATAAATAAAACTGAAAATTACCACAGAAGTGGTGAAAAAAACAAGTTAAATAGACACATTTGCTCGTCCTGAAGAACCTTAAGTTAACTGCTCCCAGTAATCTCTACTACTGCTTCTGTTTTGACTGACAATCCCTCCTGAATGGAAATTTGCAACTATGAACAGAATGTCAGGCAAGATAAAACAAAATGTCACTTCAATCTGATTATCAGGCTAGTGATGTAAATACTATAGGCAGTCAGTTATAAAGTAGTCAAATATACAGTAGGTGTTAGACCTGTTTAAAGCTATACAGTTTTATATAATCTCTTCATTTCTGATAGAATTGTTCTCACTGTAACAACAAACTGTTGTTAGCAAACTGCCTTCTGGTTTGGGTGATACAGTAAGAATGTATGTAGGTTTAGGAAAAATGTAGCAATAGGACTTTTAACTATCGCAATATACATTGACTTGTTTGACTCTGGAATGGTACAGATGTCTTCAGTGACAAGACAGCACTCCTTTGACATAATACTTAACATTTGTTTAGCTCTTACTAACTACAAAGTTTATCAATGTAAAGCACCCCATGACTCGATGGGAAATCAGGAGGGAAAAGTAAACAGTCTTCTCCAACAGCAACCATTAAGATGCCCTTAACCCCCAACTGCAACAACTGGCCTGCTCAGAGTCCAATAGCATGTGGGAGAAAAACAACCAATGGACTTCTGTTCACAACAGACACTGTGTTGGTTCAGTGGTTCTCATGGTCTGTTGTAAAACAGCACCTGTGTTTTCGCTTTTTTCCCCCTGACAAGACATCTATATCTGATAGTTTAGGTGTATATAATTGTCTACAAAAGGAATATGCCAGTTTCCCACTCTTAGAAAACAATAGCAGCTTTATTTTTTCTGTAAGGAGTTTAGAGTTTTGGGCCAGCTAATATAATGACATACAGTTAGCGCATAACTGCATGATAGATAAAATATTCCAAATAGTAAAAACAGACATTCCAAGATTGCTGATTAAAGATAGGTTGTTCTGTGCTCATGTTTAATATTATGTGCAAGGGAGGGAATAAACATCTCATTTAAGTATGTAGATTAGAATTGCATCCACAAGAGAAATCAACATGTTTTAAATTTGACTGTTTGCACAATGACGACTGAGTGGTGCTTTTTATAAAGTGGCTTCAACAAGGTTTTCAGCCTGTAAGCAGGGAATTGAAGCTTCAGTGCAGTAGGTTCTTTTGAGCTGATTTTTTTTTTCTAACCAGGCAAACTGTATTAATGTTACAACACCATCTGACCAGAGGGGTTGCCTTGAGGTTACACTACACTCCATCTAATTGCATCAGCACACAGCAGTATATTGAACTTGTCCAGATACATAAAACAACCTAACTGCTGAGACTGGATTTGTGGGACTGTGTATTATATTTTCAAAGACGATATTTATCTCTGTGTTGTGATATTAGTATGTTACGCACCAGTAAAAACACAGATATGTCATCCCCTTTTTTCTAATAGAAATTGCCTGAAATGTATGCAAAAGTAGGTCATTTTCTGTTGTGATGAATCATTCTTGAGGCTGAGCCAGCAAGAATCTATTGTTAAAGATTTCGGTTTATTGTCAGCAGTTTTAGTGGACATCTGCTAAAAATAATTTATTCTCTTCCTCTGCAGAGCTGTACAGCTCTCAAGAGTCCAGCAAACCATACCCATAGCAAATGTATTGTGTCTTAGGTTGCATATGTAATGAAACTCAGCTGATAAAGGTCAAATGTCAGAGATTCTTAAAAACAGCTCATAGTGGCCAGACTCCTGGCACACTCACAAAACCATTTATCTATGATATCTCAGTGGGCTGTGAGGGTCTCAATAGGGGACACAGTAAGCTAGTTGATGACAGATAACCTTTTAGAAAAGATGAAAAATAATCTGACAAAAGTATTTGCTTGGCTAGGATATTTTCACTAGTCTGGGAGTATCTAGGTGCTTTCTCAAGAGCCTTTACATTTTCTCCAATCACACTTTCCACACAGTTGGATCCAGAGTTATAGCTGTTTATTTATTCAACATCACCAACCCCTTAAGTGCTCATTTTTGGCTCATTCAGCAGCCGGAGCTGCAGTCAACAAAGCAGCAGAATCTCACCTCACACCTCCAGTCCATCTTTATGCACTGTTTGACACTCTTTAGAATTTCCCTCTTTCTTGTTCCCACCTCTGTATTTGATGCATCTAAGAGTTGTTTAGACTTCAATAGGCCACAATTGAATGAAGTTTCCCACCAGTGTTTCATGTCTCTCGCTATCACATCAGGGAAAAGTGTTTTTGCTCTGCAGCAGACAAAAAAGCAGTGGCCTTTACGCCATCATACTCACCAGGGACAGCGGTTATGAGGGTGGAATAAAGGCGGGCTCTGAGGGTTTTACATTGATGCACATCTATTTCTCCTCAAAGACGTGCAAAGTCTCATTGCTGTGCAATTCATAAAATACTTCTAATATGTACATCTTTTTTTGCATATTGTAAAATGTAGTTTCTTTCACTGAAATTATATCCATTCCTGTTACTCACAAAAATCTGACTGTTGGCATCTTAACATGACAAGAGCGACATACTGCTCTAAATATAAAGCCTGTTCATTATAGTATGGTGTTTACTTCTGTCATCATAGGACCATCCAAAAATCTGTTGTACTGTAAGATATGCAACTACAAAAATGAATAGATAAGTACTGAAAATTCTCAAATAGGGGCTAAGACAGACTGTGTAACTTTTGATAGAAGAAATAACACAATCTTCCAAAGCTATAAAAATGGACCTTTACTCAGTTTAATACAGCTACAGCCTCTGGTGTGACTTGTAGCTTTGACTCTTATACCCACCTACTGACTCTTATACCCACCTATATATATGCATTACATTAATGCACTCCCGTCTTCTGTACAGTCTTCTTATCTTTTCTTATCTTTCTTATCTTTATTTATTTATATTTTTAAAAGTACTTTATTCTTGTGTGATTTTTTGTGTGATTTATATATTTTTGTGTGATTGTATGTTTTAAGCAACATTGCACCAAGACAAATTCCTCGTATCTGTAAAAACCTACCTGGCAATAAATCTGATTCTGATTCTGATTCTGATTAATGTAAGCTAACTTTAGATATTGTTGTGTATCTGACATCAGTTGTTAGTTTGCTGAAGTTATGACACATCTCTGCTCATGCTACTTTGCTACAATGGTCAATGGTTTCATCACAAAACTTAAAAAAGCAACTGATTTAAATTAATCTTGGAAAATGAAAATAAAATTCATCACCTGCTGTCATGATGAATTTAGGATAACGTAACTTTCCACACCACTATTCACCATGTCACACTCACTGCTCCGAGTTTGTCTTCTATAACAGAAATACTGCTTTTATTCGCTTATTATTCTCAGTTGTTCCTACTTTACCAATTTTCAAACACCGTTAAGTTACATCAAAAAAACATACTTCCTGTGAATCAAAGGGCATAATCCATCCTGTTGCTCGTACGCTTTGAATTTGAAACATCTACAGTAAGTTCTACTGATAGTAACTTAATCATGCTATTATAAATAATAATAAATTACATATTAATGATTTATTACATGAAAACAGCATTTGAAAAGAGGCTCTAAGAGCAGTAAATAGGTACAGCACATTATACTGACTTTACCATTCTAGCTGTTACAGTACTGCTAAACCCTCCTCAGTGTTTTTACTTGCCCTTTTGTTGTTTATGCTGGCTCTGCTATTATTTGAATACTGGTGTGTATGGTATTCATATTCTTTCCTTTGTAGGCCCAAAACTAAAATGCGCTGTCATTATTTGAATAAACCTTTTGACAGATTGATGCATGCAGGGTCTGAAATGAAGGTTTTTCCTCACATGCCGCTGTGGAAGGTCACTAAACACTTTACCGGCAACTCAGTTTTTTTTCCTCACACTTTAGAATTGTAAACATTGAGTCAGTGGTAGTGTGTAAATATGAAATATATTATGTCGGCTTAATCCCTGACTATTCTTAACTTATTTGCTTTTTTACAATAATATTTATTAATACGAGAAAAACCCATCTGCCATGGACGCAGGTGGCCTTTTACCTACCACACACAACTTTTACCCTGTATTTGGCAGTGGCTGGTGCTAATTTCATTCCTTGAATACAAAGCATGCCACTTGTATGCTCACATCACTTAAACCCCATTTAGAAAGCACTTGTAGATAGCTTGATTGACTTATCATGCTAATATCATGACAGTGACAGGGGGGCATGAAAGACACACACGAGTGAAGTGGATCTGTAGTAAATTCTGCATGAATTGCCAGCATACAGGTCATTAAGAGTTAATGACCTGTGTAGAGGGCAGCAAGCTGTGCTGTCATTCACCAAGGTGTCCCGGTTGTGCATCCATGCAGAACAAGCACATGTTGGATTAATGATCATACTTGGGTAATTCTTAAGGTGTGTATGTGTGGTGTACGGGAAGGGGGTCAATACCACAGTCATTAAATATTACATATAATTACAAGCTCTCCATTAACCCCAACGTTTCTTTGAGAATGCTCAAAGCAATGAGCCAACGAGTAGCCTGTGGTACACACGTGTGACCTCAGGCTACCCTGTCACATTAGTGCACAGCACAATGCGGCGGTGGCAGAGGCCTCTGTGGAACTCATTATGCCCCTGACTAGTGAGAAGACTGTTTAGACAAGCAGTTTGTGCCACATGACAGGCCTAATTCCTCATCTGCAACTCAAACATTGACCATACTGCCCCGAAATGCACCACTCGCTTCCCTCTTAATGAAGAGGACACATCAGTGCCTCCGGAAGAATGACAGAGAACCCCCAGCTATATTTCCCCTTAGCTTTAAAGTGTTATTTCATTACGAAAGACTGAGAAACCAGATTTGTTTCCCCATAATGCATGCCAGTGGATAGGTGTGCTGTGCCCTGATTGCTTCTTATGTGTCAAAATGTATACATTTTGCATTAAAGAGAACTACAGTATTTATTCAGCTGTCCTCATAAAAAAACTGTCTCATATGGCTGTTTTAAGACAAAAATAAATTCAAGTTAAGATATTTTGCTGTCACACTCAGTGTAAAGCTGAGAAACACCTGATTGGTAAAGAAGTACCAGACATCTGAAGTGGCATAGCAAAAGTGCTCATGTTCTTGGTGGTCAACTCGTCGAAGACTGACGCTTTGTCTCTTTCCTTTTGGCGTCCCATACAGCCGCATATGGTACCCATCAGCGGCTGTATGGGACGCACCGGGCTTTCTATTGACTCTAATGTAAACCCATCCACGGCGCTTATAGATGCTTACAGAAACTTCCACCTGAATGCACGAATCATGTTTGCCAACATTAATTAGGACAAAATTATAAAGTGAAGTTAGTTATATAGCTGCCGAACAATGTAGACTCTACACTGTAAAATTAACAACAACACATATAGTCCTCCAGCCCGACAGGCATGAGGCAACGAGGTCTTGATAAAATACAGGCGCTTATTGCTGGTCAACAAGGGGGGAGCGATCAGGCATCAGGCAGGGACCATGGTTCCGTCCCACAGGGAGCCAACTGGCTCGGGCACCACTGATGAGCTGGCTCGCAACCAGTATCTCTCCTGCGTGGTAAAGTGGGGCTCCTCCGGCGCCCCTAGTGCCAGTACCACTGGCCATGCCAAAATGGGTTGGAACTGAATGCATTTGTGCTGTTGGATCAGCAAAGCGGAAATTAGTGTCAAAAGTCACATGAACGTTTTCTGTACTTGTAAGATTTTAGTTGTGGTTCCTTGGAGGATATTTTTTTGTAATTGATGATAGTTTCAATTGTATATGTAAAAAACATACTGATTTGTTCTGAGGGCATGACTGTATTTGCAGCCTGTGATAGGTAAATCTGACGAGTAGTCCAACCGTAAAAGGCATATCAACTTAAAAGGTGATGCTATGTCAATGTTGTGTTCACATCATGTTTCGGCTGTCCCCAAGTAGCCAAAATAATATTGCAGGTTTAAGGAAGAAATATTTCTACTAAGCATACATGTGACAACTGCATAGATATGCGCAGAATATATTACAAAACAGTGACAAACATCAGGATTAAAATGGCATTATAAGCCTCCTTAGCCCTGTAGCCTTATTCACTCCCAGTCCATTTTCACTTCTTTCCACTTACTGCTGCTAGAGAGTGCTTGTCATCTCAGTGTTCAGCTGAGGGAATCAAGAGCGTCAAGTCTTTCAGCTGGTTGTCTCTTTAGTGATGCTACAGACTCCTTCATAGTGATTAATTTTACATGGCGCAACATCATGCTTTACCTTTATGTCACGTCTTTGATAATACTATCTTCAAATGATCCTAAAAGCAACAAACAAGGAGGTTTCTTTATAAACAAAGTCTTATTTATCTCTATCAAACAAACATAGAGACACCCCAAAAGAAGATATGCACATACATATACAGAGATTTCAGATCCATGAATAATCAATCGCCTCCTTCTATTTGATCAAGGCAATCTGTAGCAGTATATCATCTGATACAGGAATGGGTCTGGGGTATTCACAGTGGCCCCTTAATCAGAGGGAATCAGTCAGAATCAGATTCTCTATCTTCCTCGTCTTAGACAAGTTTCCCACTTTGATAGATCAAACATAAACAGGCCTTGATCAACAGATAACTAATCATTCAAACTCCCACCGCTTCCAGAGCGGCCCGCTGCGACAGATGTTCCAAGTGTAAAATGCTCATGATCATTCAAGCCCAGTGATTTAGTGAAGGTTGGAGCGATTACTCTGAAACCAAACTCATCATCAGAGTGATAACATCGGTCTCAGCCTGGCTGCACACTCACTTACGAGGGTTAATGAGAAAAAGACCAGTCATGATTCGGGACAGCATGAACAGTATATGGTGTAAAATTGAAAACAGAAACACCATGTTAGGTAAATAAGACTTCTTTGGTTTAGAATAACAAATGATCAAAAGCATTTAATGTCAATGTTCTAGTGAAGAAGCCCACAGGAGCCTTGAGGTCAGAGAGAAAAGTTTGTGATGAACTACTTAGTTAGAATTAAGTTTGAATACGGTTGGGACGTCTAGCTACTCAAGGGAAACTGGATTGTTCTTGAAGACTTTTCTAAAGTCAGTACTGACTGGTGTCGACTGAGGCATCTTGGTCACTGTTTACATGGGTTTTGTGTACATGAGGGCGAAAGTCCAACTATCTGTTGTACATTTTGCAACAAGTTTAAAATTGTTTTGAATTGAATTGAATTAAAAGGTAAAGCAGGGTTGTTTTTCAAAAGGCACATCACATTTAGTAAACATGTTGTCATAACAAGAGCCAACAGCATCTGGCTTGCAAATGAGTGAAACAATTGTATGGGGGCAAGAAAGAATTTATTTTGGGCAAAGAAGATTTCTGACCCTCTTAACTGACTGGCAAAAAAACATTGAGCCCTGTTTAATGGATTTCGCTGTTGTCTTGTTTCTTGGGTGTTTCACTGTGGATGGAGACCTTTAAGAAAACAACCTGAAAACTCAAGAGGGGACTCATTTCGGCTGGAGACACCTAGTTATTTGGCCTGTCAGAAAGGTTTTTTAAGTGTTTGCATTTGCATGACAAAGATCCATTATGTGGATGGTGTCACCATGGCAGCAATATGGTAGTTGGGAAGAAATGTCATTACCCAGCACCAGCTTGTAAACTGGATAATTAGACTACTAGAGTGCATTTAGATGTATTATCACATTTTTTTCTAACAAATTTCTAACAAATCCATGATTTTGTTGCACATTCAAAACATATTCAGCAAAACATGTTATTTTCCTGCCATCCTCCAAGTCACATTAAAGTATTCTGTCTAATCCAGGTCTCAAGAATGCATGCAATTGTTGTATACCTATGCACAGAGTATGTTTGGGGCATAATAACCCTCATTCATGCCTTATTATCTGTGAGCAGCACAGCTCACATTGTCGTCGCTGATGGGATTTCAAGTAACAGAGTGACACAGGATACTGAGCGAGCTGGGATCAGTATGTACTGTAATATTTTAGATTTCTCTCATTCCTATGTATGAATAAGAAAAAGTGGAGGAACAGCAAAATTAATCTGCAAGTCTTTACATTTCCATGAGTCCAGAATGTCCCCTAAACTGATGACCGAGACAAGCAACTGCAATAAGAACTTCAAGACAAATTTTTTATTTGCCCTTGTCTATTTTGAGAATAGTACCGGGGAAAGACTGTCATTCAGCAAGTCCTTGATATTAAGAAGGAAAAATGAGAGCGAGGAGAGGAGATTGAAGTGGGGAGCAAGAAAAACACAACAAGCACATTCAAAGTCATGCTGAAGCCCTAATTGAGTTATGCAGATAGTGTATGTTGATTGCGAGGCATTTTGAGATGCTTTCCTGATGTCTCCTGGGGATTGGAACAGGGCGATATAAACAGCATTAATGGAAGGAGATGAAAAATGCTCACACTGCTCGGCTGTCTGGCAGGCATTTGTTTACCCAATTTGAATAGAAAGAAATCTATCATAAAAGCCAGAGTCGTTAACAGTCAGGATGACTCGGTTGTGCATCCTTTGTAGTGCACTTCCAAGATCTAAACATGCAGACTGTGCAGCTATGGCTGACTTCCCTACGTGACTATATGATTGAACTTTGCAGGACTGTAATGTTTTTACATCTGTTTTTTACATCTCACAACAGAAATGTAGAATAGCTGTTGGCAGGTCCAGTGTGTAACATTTAGGAGGATCTACTGACCGAAATGGAATATAATATTCTTAGCTATGTTTTCATTAGTGTAGCCTATAATCACCTGAAAATAAGAATTGTATTAGTTACCTTAGAATCAGTGGGTGGCCTCTCACGAAGGCCGCCATGTTGAACTGCCATGTTTCTACAACAGCCCAGAATGGACAAACCAAACACTGGCTCTAGATAGGGTTGATATATTTTTCTTGAGTTTTGTGGTCACGCTAGGTTCTCCTAATTGCTTGGAGGGGCAAGCAGTATTCAGTTGGTTGCCACCTGCCACCTAATAAACTCAATAAATCCTACACACTGGTCCTTAAAAACATTATGTAACTTTTATATCTTAAAATAACAGCTTTAAAATCATTTTGATGCTCTACTGAGTTGTAATAGGGTGAATGATTCCTCTGTCATTCCCACTTTGCGCCCTGCATGCCTGTTTTTGCACTATCAAACTTTTGGCTCCAACCTCAACTCTCTGTGAGTTTCCTGATGGACAGTAAAGTAACTTCTGCAAAATGTAGCTGCTGTTAGCTAGTTAACTTAGCTTTACTGCCCTGGATGCCCAGGACTGGGTGCACAGAGCATCAGGGAAGTGTTGGTATTTACACTGGTAGGACAGAAGGTTTGGACCGCTGGGAGGAGGACATTTTTAGGAACTGAGATGGGGGGGGGAATGCTGAAGGAGTGTAGTGCTCATGCCAGAACTGGAGCGGGGAGAGCCACAATAAAACCAAGCTCAGCAGCTTCTATGGACATAATGCTAATGGCAGAAGCGAAGAGACCTTAGAGGACAACAAAGGAAGCTAAGAAGAGTAAAAAAGTAATCAGACAAGAATAAATCTGGAACTGGCTTTTAGTTGTTAGTGCACATGTAGCTGTCCATATTTATGACAGCAGTCTTGAATCTGGAAACACTTGCTAGACTGACAAAAAAACAACAACAACAAAAAAAAGCAACAAGTTTCTTCCAAAATCTACTTGGCATAGCAAATGAATTGCATTTGAACGGGGCGGGGCTGACTGTAGGTTATACTAGGTCAGTGAAGAGACAGCAAAGAAACTACCGAGCTCAAAACAAACAAAACAAGTAAATTCAAGACACGCTGCTTAAATCAAAATATAAGTGTATAAAGCACCACAAAGGAGAGCTAAGACAAAACTAAAACCAGAGGCATTTGCAAATATGTGAAAAACACACTGAGAAGACCACACCTCAACAACAGATGCCTTCCAGCTGCTAAGAGATTTAATTCCTTGGTGTAACTCTACAATATCTGAGCAAGAGTAGAACACTATCACTGCATTCCAATGCCGTTATGGAGGGAAGCTGATTGCTGAAGAAAACATATGGTTCTATCTACAACACAGCAAAAAAAAAAAACACAAATAAAAAAATCCCCTGCTGATAGGCACCTTCAGAAGTTTACTGTACACAGCTTTTTTATGGTGGTCATGAGCACAAGGTGACATGGTTAACTGGGAATTAAATTCAGCGTGTGTGTAGGTTTTCTGTGTGGGTGATTGAGGCATAAGAAGAAAGAAAAAAACGAGTAGTTCTATATTTTATTTTTACCAATAGATAATTGATTTTGCCAGTTAATTGAAGGGTGTGCTTATCTTGAAGCAGCTTTGTCTCCTGTATTTTTCCCACTGCAGTCATCATCTGCATACGGTATTAACTCCTGCAACCTGGACATAAAATGGAGCCCAGCAAGAGATAAGCTGGCTGTTTTACTGCCATCTCACCAGAGAGAGAAAACTTTTCTCCAGCAGAGGAAGTAAAATTAGCATTTAAATAGCAACACATATTCTATCATCTAACTTGATTTGATGCAACAGCAGTTGACACACGGTAAAAAAAACAAAAAACAATCAAGACGAGGAGAAGGGGGAAAAGAGAAAAGGAAAGAATATCTTAAGCAGCAAAAAATACACTGGTTTCTCCTCCTGATGTCTAAGATACAAGTTTTTTTATCACAAGAAAGCGCAGCTGTGCAGGCAGGAGAGGGTAGACGTACACCTTCAGCTCCTCATAATAAAGTTAAAGCTACAATGAACAGCTGTGGTTGTTGGCAGATGGCAGCCAGAGGAAGCTGCTGGACCTCTGAGGGCTTCATTACCCAAAGTCATGTCATGGCAGTGGACTTTATTCTGGCCTACATGTTCCCTCAATGATGGTGGCAGAGCTGAGTTTCACTCTTTCAGTAAGTCAAGTCAAGCTTCCATTTGCAATTTTCAAGTCAACATTATGGTTTTTCAGCTCTCTGAATACTGTTGATACAATTACTGACATGGTACTTCTTCTATTGTATTTCATTTAAAATTAGACAATTTCCATTTAAGTCATCCAGGCAGCGCAACTTGCAAGATGCCCAAAATCACATGATTATGTGAGAATCCATCTTGTCATGCTTCAAGCTATCTGCTTGTGTGAACCACAGTGGCTTGGACCAGTCAGTGTCCTATAAGTAACTACTGACAGCTACGGCATGAGCTATAAGCGTGGCTTAACGGTTTGTGTGACGATGTGTGTTCACATGAAAACAACAATAGAAGCTGCTTAGGTTAGCGTAGATGCTGCTAGCATCGTCTCTATCAGAACTGGAGAGCATTTCTTCAATAAAAGAAGAGCAAAGAACAGCAAAGAACCACTTTCTTTTTTTTCCAATGGAAAATATGTTTTCTCTCTTCTTCCGACTTCAGTAAAGTCATTTGGTTAAAGTAAAGGGATCAAACTGAGCCCCATATAAGAGGCTTTGTGGTGCTAAAAGGAAAACAAAAAGGTTTTTTTAAATGCTAAGTCAGTCTTGATTATTTTATACAAACAGTTTTGTCACTGTAACTTTCATTCATTCTTTTTCATTCTCAATTGAAGAAAGTCCCAATTCACTGCAAGTTCACTGTCATAAAACTGAGGCAATGTGTTAATTGATTGATTAATTGATCTACATAATTATTTGATAATTTTTTACAATCAATTAATAGTTTAAGTAATTTATCAAACAAAGAAGCCAAACAATTTTCACTCCAGCATCTGTTATTGTGGAAGCCAGTGGCTGCCTAAAAATTGTAACACTACAGCATGGCTTTGACATTATTTTTTATGACTCAAACTTTATTGAGTTTTAATTTTTACAACAAACAAACAAAGGCAAAATTAAAAACTGTAAACTAAAACTGTATGTGTTAAAAAATAAAATAGACAGTCCATGACAAGACAAATTTGTCCATGCACGACATGTTAAGCAGTCTTTCCAGGAGACTACCAAAAGGACACATTGCTGTGTGTCCATTCATTGTCCAATGTGAGGTTGAGGTAGTCCAGTAAACAGATCACTGTATTGCACCCAGACCACTTCCATCCTCATTTCTGTGACAGCCCCCCAAGAACAGCCCACAATGACCAGAAAACATATGGTGTGAGAGTAAAACATATGGTGTGAGAGTACACACATACCTTTTAGCTACCCTGTAATGAATACAATCTTCTCATTATATTTATCAATGTCGTTTATAGGATATTCTTTCAAAAGCTGCTACTTTGCCTAGCTCTGTTAAAGCAAGTCTTTGAAACAAACAGGCCTTTTGCACTCTACTTTTCTCATTATCATCTGTTTTGCCAATCCAATTATACTTGTCTGAATCCAATTGGCTAGGGGGTTTTACAATATGGGCCATGGGCTTAGGGTTTGCCTAATATGTAAAGACTGGGGCACAGGCTCAACAATCCACTCTTATGAACCTGATTATTCTCATGAACCCTTCTTCCCCAATGTCCTGAATCTTTGAATGACCATATGGCATGTGTTAGGGTACCCAGCTCCAGTCAGTCCAACAGTCTGGTGTTTCCTTTATACCTAGCATGAATAGCCTACTTGGGTACCAATATAGACGATGAAGAATTCTGAATTGAATCAATCTTATTTTGATATCCCTGGAAACTTGTTTAGTGACTCCAATAATTGTATCCCAATCACTTTCTTCAATGTACAGGTCCCTCTCCCATAAGATTTTCAGAGCTGTGTTGGACGGGTAACCAGTGTGGTTCATAAGCATAGAGTAATAATGGGAAGCCCCATGTCTGCTCTCTGCAATGCGCAAAATCTCTTTAATGAGGTCCTTGCCCTGAGGTGGTGTGTGTGTAGAGCCAAAAGTAGGAATAAGGAGGTGTCTCAGCTGAAGATATCTCCAGAATTGATTGTTGCCTAGCTTGAATTGTTCAACCAAATTGTGAAATGACTTAAGGACACCATCTTTATAAAGATCACCCAGAGTATGTACCCCCTTAATCACCCACTCCCTCCATATAGGTGGTGATTTATTAATAAGGAGTTTGGGGTTGTCCCACAGACCAGAGGATAAGCTTAGAAAGGTGTTTATTTTTAATATACGAGACTGACCGTTGCTCTTGTCTTCCGTGATGCGGGGACCGATTCCTCTCGAGGGTGTGGGTATTTCCAGCATTTCAGGTAAAACCTTCTCCAAAAACATGATCGGGTCACTTGTCTCGCAGCCCTCAGGAAAGCCGACAAAGCGCAAATTATTGCGTCTATTCCGGTCTTCCATGTCATCCAGTGTCTCGCGAAGAGCTACCACCTCGTCTTTAGTAGCTGGGGGGTTAGCCTTCAGGTGGTTGTCGGACTCCTCCAAAAAGCACAGTCTCCCCTCCACCTCGCTAATCCGTATCACCAGAGTTGTTAGTTTCTTCTCCATCGATGAAGTGGGTTTGCGTATTTCTCCCAAGCTCTGGAGCTCACCCGATATTTGTTTCAGGACAGAAAAAATATTTGCAATATCTTGAGCGACGTTACCTGACGCACGGTCGCCGTCTTCTCCCTGAGGCACCGGTGAATTAGCATCATTGCTAGCGCTGACGACTGGCATGCCAGCGGTGTTTTTAGGGTTCTGTCGGACTGAGCTTTTCAACCTGCTCATTGTTGTTTACCAGGCGCTTTGTCTATAGCCTAGACCAGTTTTGGGTAGGGAGATTACTCGGTTAAGCAGCCATTATCTTCACCGCGTCACGTGACTCTCAGCTTTGACATTATTGAGCAAACCAGGAGAGAGAGAGAGTAAACATGAAAATTAAATTTCTTCATGTCACTAAAATCTAATTAAACCTTCAGTGCATTATCTTGACAGCCTCAAGGATTGGTGCCACTTGATTCAAGAGCATCAGGCTGATCAGGCTAATTATCAGCTTATTGTACTCAATTTCTAACGGCACTATACAGTAAGTAGTTGCCCTTTTGCTCAACCTCACTCACTGCTTAAAGTGCAGCACAATGTAAAACTAATATTTTTATATCTATAGTGAAATAAACTGAGCTTTTTAGTGAAAGAGCAGCTTTATTGATCCTGACTGAGCAGGAAATTGAACTTTCAGGTATTCATTAAATGGAAATTGTGCTGCCATAATCTTGTACCCCCCACTTTTGACTATAACTAAGCGCCCATGATTCTATTCATAAAGCTAAGTTCACCACAGGCTGCAGTACCCCTACATGAACAGCAGGGAAATCCCTTAATCAAGTTTAGATTTTCCTCAAAGATAAGATCATGTCCATGTCAATGTAAGCTTTTATAAATAACTACTTATACATGGTTTTCTGAGTAAACCATACTTAAGATCAACATTGATTGAAATCTATTTTATAAATGAGGGCCCAGGAGTAGATGGGAGAAGTGTTAATCTGAAAAGGAGTTTCCAGACTTGCTTTGTACCTACACCCAGGTATGTCAGACTGAAACTACCACTTTTGTCTTCAGCTACTCCAGATGAATCCCCTCACACATCTATGTTTTTCCTTTTTTTTTCATTATCAATGAATACACTTAATACACTTAATCATGACTTTGGCACCGGAGTGGAATTATTCATGGACTATTGAAATGAGAGTGCTGAGCCATTAATCAGATAGTAGTAACTGCCACAGATGAGGCCAGTGTCTATTAAAATGTATGTCCTTTTAATTTGGCCATGTGGTGCCGGCAAAGTGCAGCATACATGTCTCAACCTCCCTTTAATAGTCTGTCATTTACATTCACAGGAATGGGCAAGGCTAAAGGCACGTGTAGCAGTGATGATGAGCAAGGTCAGCGATGCAGCTATTGTCTTGTGTTTACTGAACAAGAGCCCACAGTTTGTTTACATGGGACAATAATTGATTGTTTTGAATGAGGCATCAATACTGCGTGCTGTGTGATGCACCTCATCTGTGTTGATTGGACAGTGCACAGTCATAGGTTAAGTTAACAAAGGATTTTACCTAAATCACTTCTAAATCCCAAATGCAATCTATTATTTTGACAAATAAAAACAAAAAAAAAACAATCAGATCTAAGAAAGATAGTTGATTGTTGAGTCTTATTCCCAGGTCACCAAATACCGACACTGGAAATGAGACTCAACAATCAATCTTAAAGCCCCAACCCAACTCTTTCTGTCTTTCACAGCTCTGATTGGTTGTTTTCTTTGGGTTTGGTAGATTCTTGCAAATGCCATTAGGAGCACTAGGAGTAACCAGAGGAACCAGATTTTTTCACAAATTTTCAGTTTCATGTACTACTGTCAGGATATTGTAAAAGATGCTACAAATTTGTCAAAAAGTTATTTTTCTAGAGGTTAGCCACTGAAGCTTACTTCAGTAAATGGACAACCTCTGGAACAGATATGATGATATTGAGAAGAGAAGACTGTACAAATTGTTCATTCATATAATAAAACCTAAAAAAATAGACTGAGAGACTAAACTAAAGAGCTCACTGACAATCGATCAACAGTGCATTCTGGTGTGCATTCACAGGCAAGAGAAGCCCTGCAGGCAGCCATATATCATACAAGTGGATCAGCTTGTTTGATACTTATGTGTCTGTCAAAGTTTTTGCATAAGCCTGGACTTTGCTTTGGCAATAAACATGTTTACAAATGCAACGCAATAGGTCTACATGATGATACATTATAAAAATAGACTTCAATTAAATTTCAGCAATCGTCACACTGTCAGAAAATGATTAATTACAGCATAATCCTTGTACACAGTTTCTATTCAAACCATAGTCACTGTACAGTAAAAGCCACATTACAGCACAAAGCTAAATCAGTGAAATACAGGCAAACACATGGGAACAGTGGCCAGAGTGTGTGGTGGTTTAGAGGGTCAAACATACAAACACACAGCCTGTCAAAGTGCCATGCAGTTTTCCCCAAATACACAGTGGCAACCAAGAGACATCAAGCTCTCTGTTTCATAAATAACGCATAATACGCATGTACAATGAAACGCACGTGTTTGTACAAGCTGAGGAGCATCGAGATGATTCAGTGGCATATGAATCTTACAAACTGCTTCCAGGAAAAGGGAAGGCAAGAAGCCAATCAAAAGCAGATCAATCTCCATAAGCCCCTATATAAAATGCCCAATTCGAAATAAAACAAACATGTTTACAGCCTGGTACAAAAGTTTAAGTTATCAGAGACAAAAGCTGAGCTAAAGTTAGCAGCAGCTTGGCTTGCAGCCCCTTTGGGGTACCCTTTGTCTGCCCAACAGTGTGAGAGAAACAGTGATTTTTAAGGGAGAACTGCTTTGTTCAGTGTTTTAACTGGTTTCCCCACCCACGAGCGGTAAAGTAATACAAGGTAAAATGATATGATGATCTCCACGCTATGGGTGCTCCATGCATGTAGTTAGTTTTATGTGTCCAGACGTCAATGGTTGGCATTAACAAAGCAAATTTACTTGAGTCCTGTATTTATTTTTCCATTTTCAGTACAGACATTTCAGTAGAAAATGTCAATAGCTGTCCTATTTTTATTTCTATGCCTAAGTTGTATAGATATTAGATAGATAGATAGATTAGATAGATATTGTATAGTTATTATCTGTTCAGCAGAGTGGTACTACAAGCAAGTTAGTGCATTCATTGGGTGGTTTCAGAGAGTTACAGGGGTCTCTAAATGGAATGAAAATAATTGGCTACAGCAATTTATTGATATAAGAAAATGTAAGTTTTACTTTTGAATAGTTCAGTACAAAGGATGTATTGAATAATTTAGGTGATATATGTGTACACATACAAATTATAAGTCAAAACAGCGTTAAATTTGGCAGAATTATAAAAGGTATAAGTGGTAAAATGAAGAGCCGTTTGGGAACCAAAAGATCTGGCTCATTAAAAAGAACCGTAATTCCCATCACTAGTGTAAGTGCACTGTGGATTGTGTAGGCTGTGGCTGACACAGTTCTTAATTTTTTTGCTTTTTTCTTTTTCCAGAGGGCTTGAATGCCTAGGCCAAGTTGGCAAACAGAGAGTGTGGCAGGGTGAGTATTCTGTTACTGTTGATGGATATGTCAAGTGAAAAGCATCTGCCTGTTTATCGTGATGCCTTCTGACATGAAAACAAAGGGGAGGCTCTCTAATTTCCCATCAGATACCACTGGCTACTGCTCTGCTTGACATCGTGTCTGTGTGTGTGCATGTGTGCATGTGACTATATGAATGTGGGCTCTTGTGACAGTCATCTAAACTGAGTGACCTTTACATTGTGGCCATTGTGACAAAGTGAGTTAATTTTGGTCAGTTCTCACTTCTTACAGCTGCAGTAGGTAATTTTTACCAAAAAACTTCGCTCAGGCTGGGTGTGTTGTTACTATAAGCAAAATTTGTTCACGCATGTCTGTGCACACAAAGAAGTGCCATTTGTTTTCCACCAGGCATTCCAAACACTCCATCACCATAGAGAGACATATCTCAGTGGACCCAGCCCACATGCTCTACAACACAGGCAATCTGTTTAGCAAGACAAGGCATGAGAGTGTTTGTGTGTGCGCATGTGTGCGTGCATGCCTTCTGTGTTTTTACACCTATATGTCTGAAAAAGGAAGTATATATGTGAATCTGCACAGCAGATGGGAGCATTCTGATACAGGAGACCAAAATAAGATGATTTCTCCTCCAACCAAAACTCAAACTCAAAAAATAAAAAGTGTTCATTTTGTTAGATTATGTACAAGAATTGATATGACACTTGAAAATAATTCAAAAAACCTTTTTTAATACTTTTCTTTGCTATGTATTTTTCATCAATTTAATCTGCATCGGGATCCAGACCTGTATTTAAACACATAGTGAGTGAGGGAAAGAAATGGGACATTTGTTTCATTCAGTTAAGTGCAGTAGTATATATGAACATAGTGTCAATCGTAGGAATTGCACACTCATGAATGTAATGAAAAGTATGGGCCGATACAGCATTTATTGGCCTTTAAAAACATCAATATGGTCAATAATGTTTTTAAAGTGGCTCAGATGTATTCTGAACAGCCTGAACCAAAAATACTACAGTAGCCTATCAATGTTCAGCTCAAGAAAAAAACAAATGGAATTAATTAGTTATGTAATTAGTATTTGGGGTTTTGTCACTTATTGTGGTTGGCATCTCTAAACCAAACATTTGATGGCTACTTTTCATATTTTAAGTGTGCTCTAAAACCCAACAGAAATCACTATATCAGAGCATGTAAGCGGAGTGAGAATTTACGCTCCTGGCTCACTGAGGTGTTTTTTTCACTCTGCTCACCCGTTCAAAGCCTCTCGGGGCCGCTCTGCTCTATTCCACTAATATTGCTCACTGCTTGCTCCAAAAAATGTAACAAAGCTGTGTTATATTTAAATTATTATCTTAAGCCCCTCCCTGCATATCATCACAAGATGGTTCTTTTAATGTCATTGTTCCAGAAAAAGTTACACCCCCCCTCTTATCCATGAACACATCATTTATGATGTTATTATAAATCAGCTGTACGCGTGATAAGAAAAGGACAGAAGAGGAAAATCTCTTGTTGACTGGCTTCCGATGTAAACAGCCAGGCACACATGCACACTTTCAGTGACTGGGAAGTGTGGGAATGATCCTGGGGAAGTTTCATACAGGAGCAAAACTGCAGCAAAACTGGAGCGGGATGGAACAATCCAAATTTCGGTGCTTACACTTTCCACTCAGCTCACATGCTCTGAACTATATTCATGTTTGCTTGTTTTAAAGGTCACATAAGGTTATGAAATTCACTAACCACTAGATGTTGCATTAGAGCACCAGTATCTCAGAGCAAAAACAATAAATGCTACAGCAACCAGACCCAGTCATTTTACCTCGCAGATAATCATAAAACACACTTCAAACTGGACAGAGACAAAATAAAACTCATCAAAACCAGGTTTGTTAGTCTTTCCACAGTCTTTCCAATAATCACCAACTCTGGTTTGGTCAAAATTCACAGTTATATGAGAAAACAGCTGTGAAATAGGATGCAATGGTTGCTATGTAACATTAGCTAATCCTTGGGGACGAATTTGCCCGTCAAAGTATGTCCACTAAAAGTTGTTATTAAGTGTCTGACATCATTAGTGACTCCATTGACAGAAACAGCCGTTATACCTTGCATATCATTGTAACATCATTCAAAGTGGTCAGAAACAAAAAAAAAAACACCCAAAACCATCTTTGTTTCTTTCCACTGTTACAACAATTACCCACTCTGGTTTGATCAAAATAAAATCCTCAATTCACAGACGTACGTAAATAAGAAAAAAAAAACAGCAGCCTCCTCTACTGTACATGGAGGGTTTCATATGCACATGCAGACCGGCTTTGTAAACAAAGAACAGACAGGCTGGGATAGCAACATAGGCAAAGGGAATGTAACGTCACATTCTGCCCCAGCATATTTTTACACACACACATATATATATATATATATATATATATATAACCTTTAAAACTTGCAAA